>NC_134175.1:39548872-39670800 GCF_964188355.1 Buteo buteo
TGGAAAGGATTGCTCAAGCACCTGCTGGAACAGAGTGCAGTTCTTTGCCTTCTTCAGAGCTTAGGCTGCCATGAATATATTGAATCATACCTAAGGGGTTTGCTAAACTCCTAAATTTACTTACAATACTCAAGTTTTAAGAGCTTGATCTTCATTTTTGAAGTAATCAGTTGGTCACACATCAGCTCTATGTAGAATTTTGATCCATGGTAGACAGTGAAAAATGTACTCATGATGAAGATTTCAAAGCTTAGAAAAGTCAGCAAGATGAAACATTCACTTGCCAGGAAACCTGACAATGCCTTAGAGCTGACCAACTAACTTGGAAGTCTGATACCAAGTTATCCTCCTTGAGACAGTCTTTACAAAGCAAGTGATTCTTTCAGTATCCAAAAAAAGGAGGAAGTCATGAAAATTTCATTAAACTGAGGCAGGACATTGCTGTAGGCACTGTTTTTACATGCAAGATACATACATAGTACAGTGCCTAATAGCTTAAATGAAACCTTAATATGTCTGTGCTATCTCTATTGGTTAACACAGATGAAGCAAGGCATCCAAGTTTCCTGCTGGTTTTCTGTTAAAACATGCAATTGCTATCAGAATGTCGGTTGTGGGCATTTCCCAATGGCTTAATTAATGCTGTTTGGATCCTAAAATAAAACAAGTACCTGAGTGGTGCTTATATAGTTGGCAGCAAAAATCAGGCTGGTTGAAAACTTTTTTTATATATATTTTTGCCTTTTTTTTTTTTTTTAACAGAAAGTGTTTCCTCCAGGGTTTCTTTTTTGGTTTTTCTTTTTATTATTATGAGAAGTGAGATTTAGATATGCTGCCAAGGTGCCTCATGGGAATTACAGATCTGACACTTCTTGCTTCTAACTTCCTCTGTGGGGCAAATTCCCTGTTGCATTTTTTTTCTATTTTATGTAGAAGACTCAGCTTCTGTAAAATATCTATGAATATTGTCTCCAGCAGAACTAATTTTATATCCAGATTGCTTACTTTCTGAAGCACCTGCCTTTGGTTTAGTCCTCATATTTTTGTCCATGCTACCAACCATGCACTGCTTTCCAGTCAGGAGTTTTCTATTTGTATTTAATATGGTTAAACATTTATGCATATTATGTCATTTGATTGACAGACAAGATTTAAAGTCTGCTTAAAGTGAAATTTCACATATTCCCCTACCAAGATGAACTGAATTTTACAAAAATTTAAAATAACCACCTGCCCATGTTGCTCTTTCTCTCACACATACAACAAAAAAGTTATAAGAAGTAATTGGTAGAATTATCTCATGTGGTTTTTACTACATTAAATCCAAGTGTAAGACATATTCAGTTTAAGATAACATTTATGCTAGATAGCATAGTTAAAGAGGAAATCCATAACAAGTTAAGGATTTTCTTTAGATTAATACCGCTTGTTGCAATGTACAGAAAACATGGCCAAAATGCACAAAGACAACAGGAGTGCTACAATATCAGCAGTTTCTTGACTGATTCAGTAATTTGTCTTTAATCTCTGCACTTCACATTGTGTTTAATCAGAGACAGATTCGTGTTCATACCTCTCTGAGACTGTGCAGTCTCTGACTCAAACTGAACTTGTCTGTATTAACTCAGATTGTCTTTTCCTGACATTCTGCTGGCTGAATCTTAGATAATTGGCTCAGTCTCATGCAAATCCTCTGAAATTTGCAGAAAGCCTATATGAGAATTAGCATTATTCTAAGAATGAAGGCATGCTTCTTCCGACCTCCTCAATCAATACCATTTTCATCAATACTCAAAGTATAGGGAACACATGGAATAACGTGGGGGGAACAACACACACACATCACAACACATATTCATTATTAGCCCTTTTTACTCAGATTTATACATAGGTCCTAAATATAGGTCAATGCCTGTCATGCAGAAAACTCAAGAATACAGTCAGTTAAAATCTCAAGAGTAGGTCATTCCCACTTTTTTTGCTGTCTTCCTTTTAAAGGTTGAAGGGAGTGAATGAGTTCTTTTGAGAAGGAGGGAGAAAGTATAGGGATTTGGGGTTTATTTGGTTTTTACACTGTTCGTTTAGTCAGTATTTATAAATGTCATTTCTGTCTATTGGCATTTTCTTCCCTCAGGCTGCTGCAAATGAATTGCAATTGTTTTAGATGCCATTCAGTTTAATGAGAGACTTTAGAAAAAAAAAATATCCCACACACAATTACACATAGGCATTTCTCTTTTGGATACCAAATTAAATACCTCCTTCTCTTGGTGCACAGGGATATTCATCATGAAAATAATCCAGTCGACGGTTTGCTATCAGCTATAACCAGACGGTTCCATTGGTGTGAGTGGCCCAGAAGTAACCTCTGCTGCCATTGGGCAGAGCTGCCTGAAGAATTACTTTTGCAACTGAGCATGGTGGAGAGTGAAGGATGGATCCAGCTAATAAAAGGGAAATTACCTAGTGAAGAAAATACAACCAAAAAAAGCCTTGACTGTTGTCTAAACATCTTTTCTCCTCTTGCCTCCCTTAAAAGATTTATACTTCCAGCCCTGATTTCTGAAGACTGTACAGACAAGCCCAGCCCTATGCACAGTCTGTTATCTTTCAGCATCCCATCAGTGTAACAATACACTCCATCCAAATTCTCTCCTAAATAAGCACCAGCAAAATCAGCCCAGTTTTTTATCTCCACCCCACTAGCAAAGCTTTGCCAAATCTTACACCTCATTTCCCATCCAGACAGGGCTGGGACTACACCTGGTCGTTGTCTCACAATTTCCCCAATTTTCTGGCCAGAGATGACTAAAACCCCCATGTACTGAGCATATCAGGGCTTTCTGCTGCTATCCTTCAGTCCTTTTGCCTTTACTTACACATAAATCTCCAGTTCTCCAACCCATCTCTCACCCACAGAGGCAATGGCAGTCTTGTGTAGCCAAGAAGCCTGGAAACCGCTGCCTGGGGTGGTTGTACAACCAGCGGTTCATTCACCTGGCTCCAAGCAATTCACTGTAGAATTGAGGGGAAAAGATCTACCAGAATATGTATCATGGACAATTGACTTTTAACACTGGTTTTGTCCACGCGTTCTCTTCTACTGCACTGCTCTACTTGCTCATGTAGACCTTGGTGACTATACCGATGCCATATTGTTAAGTCACTGGCAAATATGAACCCAAGAATCACCATTACCCAAGTTCTTTGATTAAGCCATACAGCATTCAGTAGAAATCCCACTATTAATGTGTGATGCTATAATCTGTGGCCAGGACATAATCATATTCAAATTTATACAGAACACCGTATTGCCTTTGAGTAAGAAAAGTTAATTTATACTCCACCAACCTTTTGGTTATGCATGTGTGTGCATTCGGTTGCTCCAGGCTCCAGGTAAATGATACAGTCTAGACTTCAGTTAGTTCATTAGATCAATATTCTATCTCATTACATGGATGGAATTCACAGTGTCCTCCAAAGCCCAATTTCATTTCTTTCACCTCTCAAATTAAACACTACCTTAAAGGTTTAGTTGATGGATGACTCCTTTTTATCTGATGATGGTCTTCAAGGCACATGTGGCAGTATATCTTATCCTATTAGTAAAGACCATTAGCTACAGCATAATTGCCTCTCTATGACACATAATAGTTTCATCTATTATTATCATTCCTGTCCTGTAATTCAATTTCATGATTATGGTTTAACAAATCAAGGGGCACGGCAAACAATATATTTTAGACATCATTTAAAGTAAAGTCAAGTTGCTGACAAGATACGTAGGGTGGTGCTACAAGACATTTTACCATGTGACTGTTTTTGGTTTACAGAAAATTTCTCCATTCTCTCCAATTTCTTAACATAGAAAAATACTGGTTAGAAAAAAAAAGACTAGATTATGCCTTCACTGCATTCAGTGGCCTCTTATTTCTTTAGGAAAGTATCTGTAACTTGCTAGGGGCTTTCCAAGCATTGAGGATAGCCCTAGTTTCTAGGAGATCAGGATTATGAAACAATGACACTATGTAAGAGTTGCCTAGTTAAGATTTGCCTAGAGGACATCTATTCCACGAGACTTTTCTCAACACTCTCTAGCTAACTTGAAGCTTACAGGAGAAAACTCAAAATCTTCCCCAACAATATGCCATAAGGAGAGAGGAGACAAAATTAAGAGTAGTGCTCTTGCCCTTAGGCCAATATGTATCAAGAAATATGTATACATACTGAAAAACTGCGCTGATTTAAAAATGTATATATGGAATACTCACTGTGCACTTACACATGCACACATAGCCAGTGAGATCGAGATCTGCTCACCTCTATAACTTACCTGAGATTTTACCTGCAACAGTGTTTTCCTGTAATTCTAAGGATCAAATCTGGGCCATTTCTCCCAGGCCGTCAACTTTTCTCATTCCTTAACAAGCAGACCATTAAACCATTTCCGTCTCTCTTACTCACTTGGTTTCATTGAATAATTATTCTTGCTTCCAAAAGCTGTAATGGATGCTTTATCTCCTCTCCAGTGACCACTCACCAGAAAATATGACACATAATTAAGAACTCTGGGGGGAAACCAGAGAAAGGAATTATTCCCTTTACGTAGATGATTTTAAATGAATTTTATATGAATATGAATTAATATGATTTAATAGTAATTACCACAGAGACATTAATTCTAATATACCTAAGTAAACTCTGGTAGAAACAGTGACCAGTGATTACCGATTATCTGTACTACTACTCAAAACTGAGTTATGTTTTTATTTGGGAGTGAAGTGGCAATAAATGTAACCAACCAGGTGGGAAGCTTCATGAAAGCAGATGAAAGCTCTCAAAATTGTTGAGAAATAACTGGAATTTCACTGAGTTCCTACCCAAGTCTTATATTAATGGGTATTGCCACTTCCCTCCTGGCTGCATTGATATTTTCCTCTTGTATCCATGCTTTAGGAAAGTCCAGATGAAAGGAAAGTTGATTTTGTGAGAATGGTTCTTAGATGTATGATTGAATTCTTGAAAAACATTTTTGCAGCAAGGCAATTAGGAATGCTAGGTTTGCTGAGAAATTTTTACATTTCAATACCATAAGTGCTGATTTGCTAGCATATGTGACAAATAATGCATAGTTTTACCAAAACTGTCATAAAACTTGGGCATGGTTCCTACACAGGTATTTTCCTGCTACCTCATTTCCTTAGCCTGCTGTGGAGCCTGGTGTCAGTGATGGAGAGCACTCCATCATGTAAACAGTATGGAAGTAGTAAATGTAAAACTTCCCATGTCCTGATTTCTGGGCAACACATTGTGTAAGTCACCTCAGAACTTCAGGTTCCAGAATTGTGGAACAAGTTGCTTTGTAAACCTGGGAATCCCAGGGCTTTCATCAGTTTTAATTCTAAAATAAGCTTCCAAATATGTTGTCTCAGAGTCCTGCTCCAAGAGGGAGTTTAGGGCAGTCCCCATCAACAGATGACTACAGGGAGAACTCTATTTATGGCCAGAAATCTACTGTCTTTCACAAATACCTGACAATTATGAGGGTTTTTTCTCTTAACAGAACTAAACAAAATTTTGAAGTATCAATTACCTCCACGAAGCAGAGGTGGAGAAAGAGTTTCTTTCTGCCCGAGACTGTACTGCCTTTATCTCCCTTAGGGGTCTCAGTAGGATTCCTATATTTATATCCAAGAATCCCAGACAGTACTAAATATTCTCTTATATAATTATTCTGTGCATGTGCAATAAGTCTTTTCCTTTGAGGTTACATTAGACTTCCTGCACTTTAGTAGCTCCAGGTGCTACAGTAAAAGTGGTTATGCTCATTCTAATAAATGGTAACAGAAAATAGATCCTCAAGGCCAAGCAATTTCAGATGCTAGCCAGTTCCCCACATTCAAGGATGGATAACTTCAACCTTGTTAAAAATAGACTATTGCAATAATTTCACTGAAGTTGCACTGTGAGATGGGGTGGATTGAAGAAATGGAAACATTCTCATTTAAGAAGAGAGAATGGCATAAATTTTTACAAAATAAAATCAATTGTGTGATGCAACTTCACATTAACAACTAATCAATTATTACAGTGTCAGATAATAAAAAGGAAGTTACTATTTCTATTCTGTAAGTGTAAGTTAGTCTTAGCAATACTGCTGAAAGACGCTCTCATGGATAGTTTTCTATACTCAAATATTGAGATATAAAAGCAGTCAGGTATCTTATGCAAGTTGACTATGGACTGACTGTTGCCTGAAATAGGATATCAGAGTTTCTAGCTGTGGAAGCTGGAAAATACCTAGACACTCTCTGGCTCAGACATTAGTTGAAATAGAAACACCTGTGTTTGGTTTTTTCTGCCTTCAGGGCAGGAGCAGAAGGAAGCAATTCAGCAATAATCACTTACAAATGGGCTGGCCAAGTTTAGCAAAGGTCATTGGGTGGTGGAGCTTGTGGGATGAGTATATATTGCTGTTTGCATTCTATAGAAGTCTTCTTTTTTTAACTGATTCAGGGATTTGGTGTAAGTCTACAACCTACATGAGGGGATTTTTTGGGAGGCAGAGTCCTAGCAATTTTGTATGGCTCTGATTATTTATGAGAGTGTGCAGGCTGAGAAGTCACTGGAGCTTCAGTATAAGTGCTTATTAGTAGGGATAATAATTATTATTTTGGTTCTCTTTGCATTCTTATTTCAGGAGCAGTATTAGCTAGTGCTTATTCTGAAGAAGGAGAAGACCTTATGTGGGAGTTCTTATGACCTCTGCTGGAAATTCATCTTCACTACTCTTCTTTTTTTACTTTGTTCTTGCTTCTCCCTGTCTTCATCTCCTAGGGTCCTTGAACAGATACTAGATATGAAGAAAAAAGAAGGCAGTGTTCTCTTGCTGTTACCTTGAAGAGTGTTGATAATTACTACTAGCTCAAAGGCCAAATGGTCTTACAAGCACAGGGAAATGAAATGTTGGAGTTCAGTGTGGGAGAGGAGGTGGAAGTGCAGCAGTAGTGGAACTGGGCCAGCTTGAAGCATTGGTAAATTCTATGGATCCTGAAGCATGGACCTTAACATCTTGTATCAAGGGAATCATTCCTTGGAAGAGGAGATTGAACACGCCTATCAGATTGTTTCCACATGAATAACCCTCTCTGATTTGTGTCTTAGAGGAGAAACTGGGTTTGAGGCGTAAACTGTGCCTTCATGCTGAAAAATCAAGGGGTAACTGATTGATATTGCTTGGAGGAGGTTTTAATCCCACTAGAACTAAATGAGAAAATATTTTGCCCACAACCCTCTATGTAGAAACTAACCTAAGCAAATACATGTCTACTGAGGGTAGTGTAGATTTGTTGCTCTTATTGAAGAGAGCTTAATGTTTTAGCAGTTTCCAGTAATCTGAAAAGTCTTCTCATGCTGCATGGCCACAAGCTACCTTCGAAGGATCTGTCCGCTGTAGTATTTGTTGTATTTTGTGGCATGCCTCAAGCTCAGAGATCCCAACTGAGTGAGCTTATGCTGTGGTTGAGAGTCAAGGTTTGTGTGGCAGCTCTTGATTGAGAAATATTTCACCTAATTCATCTGTGTTAAGGATGGCAAAAAATCAAACCTTCCTACGCACCCTTTATAAATCATCTTGGCTAACACACTAGTAAATGTGTTATCAAAAATGCAACACCTATTAATGTGAATTCCAAACAGCCAACACTGAAAGTCAGATCTGAACCTGTGGGGAAGGTATAAATTGATTAGACTTTTTGAGAAGCTATAAATTACAGGAAAGCAAGAGGAGCCTCTTTAAAGGGTTGACAACAAAGAAAAGAAAGATGATTGAACACAAAAATGCAGGCCCAAATCACAAATAGTTTGTTCCTAGGAGAACAAGGATAATGAAAACTTTGCTAGTTTCAAATGGGGGGTAGTGGGGAGAGAAAAATACCTTAATGGATTAGAAATATAGGCAGAGAAGATAAAACCCTTGACAATATAAAGCCTTTAATGCAGTATACTAGAAAAACAGTGAGGCAAAATGAGTCATCATCATTAGTGAATATTTAGCTGGTATAGAATGACAATACTACTATGCAACTTTATTAACATGCTCTCTGCAGCATCTCACCATCCCCATCTTCTATAAAAATTGAAATATAATTTCAATTTAAAATCTCTGAATGGAGAGTTGAAAAAAATCCATCTGGCTGTGAGATCCATGGATATGTTTGCAGAAGATTCTATTTTAATGTCCTGCTATTGTCACCTTTTATCATCTCTGCAAGCCTGCAGAACCAAGGAATGATAATGTACTATGCAATAAAAATGTAAAAGAATTTGCTAGGTGTGAAAAGGCTCCAGATGGAGCGATGAAGTGAGAGAGTTATAGAGGTGTTTTGTGTAAGTAACATGATGACCCACCTTGCCTGGAAGCCCCAATTCTCAGAGAGCATAGCTAGATGGGAAATGATATAAAACAGGAGGTACACAGAGGAGGAGCTCTGGGAATATAGTAGAGGAGTGTTAGATAAGCTCTGATTGTATAAGCTAGATTTAGGGATAGCTTTGTACATATCCCTGTCCAGCAAACCTTGGTTTGCCTAGTACACCACTTTGAGGATATTGGTATTCTCTCTCTTCCATTCTGCTATTTTATAAAGAGATAACTTCTAGCCTTTCAAAGATATTACCATTTGGCCATCTTCCATTCTTTCGTTAGTGGGAGTAGTTGAACACAGGGCTAGCCTTGAAGGAACACCTAAATAAACAGTTGCAAGGAGATGTGTTGCTCTGTCCATGCTCTGAGGTGATCAGAAGTCAGACAGAAGTGGTGGTTTCTGTGTGCAACAAGCCACATTTGCAATAAGCCTCAACTAATAGTATCAGATAAACTTTTTATGGCCTCACCCTGCACTTCTTTTACAGAATACAGTTGAGAAAATCAAACCAAGTTTGAAAGAACCTTTGCATGTATGCATTCTACAGACTTCATATTCATGTCACCTCTGTATTAACATTCCACGTAAAATCAAGTTAAAGGTTTTCAAGTGTATTGCAAGACTATAACAATTGCCTTTTTTTACTCCATATTAACCGGAATAAATCACCAGAACATTCGTCATCAGTCAAGAGTACGTTTCTCCCTTTTTCCTTTGGATAACGCATCTAACAAATGGAAAGTCAGGAATGTCTCTGCTGGCTCAGACCTGCAGTCCAGTAAGTTCAGTATGAAGATAATGATCAGTAGTGAACTCTTCAAAAGCAGATGAATGTCACCCCACAGTAAGATGAGATGGGATGGTTGTTCTATGAAAATATTTTGCCTTAACCTTTATACTTGCTCTTTAAGCATGAAAGTTTGTAGCCTTTCTAGAACTAATACAGCCTTAACTATAAATTTAATATAATGAAGTATAATATAATAGGGATCTTAAAAAAAAAAAAAATCAATTGTGTGCTTTCCTTTACCCTTCCCATTTATTCCTTTGAGATTCTTGGTTTATATACATTTTTGTTCTTTCCTGCATCTTTTCAATTTAAGACTCATCCTTATTCCCGAAAGACAAAGTTAATTAACCAAAAAAGAAAAAAAATCCTTTGTTTCTGCTTGCTTTCTACGTTAGAGGGCAGAGTTCTACCTCATCTCTCTATTCATCTTTTATTTATTCAAATATTTTTGATAAAATTAATTGTGAATTCATTAAAAAGGCTAAGTTAACATCTTGGGGGAAGAAAGACCTTTGTTTAATATACAAATGTGCTGATACAATGTGTCTAAATCAACTTAACCATTACTTTGAGGGATTATTTGAGGGAAATTAACTCTGTGGGCCCTTTCAAGCTTAATTTTGTGCTACTATAAGCGTGATCCAGCAATTGAAAAGAGGCAAGAATATCTAAGAATCATACAAAATACAAAATAACATTTTTTTGTCATTTTCTAAATTTACTCAATTTTTTAACTAATTTTTTTTTGTAAAATTGGCACTGAAACAAAAGTTTCTGATCACTTGCCATTGCAAGTTTGAAAAAAAAAGTGTTTGAAGTTGTATTACAAAAAAAGTTGTGTGAGGGGGCAGTAAATCCAGTCTAATAGCATGAAGCATCCAAGCATCCACTTAAGAATGGAAGATAAAGGATGAAATAAGCATCTTTACTGTAACCTAACTACTTAATTAAAGGTCATTACCATCTGCTTGTTGTTGCTTTAACAATCTCTGTATATCTCTCTTGGGTTTTGAAGGATCTCAGAGTCCTTGTGTGTATGCAGGATAGTTATTTTTCTGCAGTGACACATCAAACTTAAGTGAGATAAATAGGTAAGACAGAATTTGTAGGATGTGCTCCGAAGTGGAAAATGAGCCATTCTGTATCACTATATGGCCTTGATAATTAACTAGTGGTCATGATGATCCAGTATGTGTTGTTTAGCGTTAAACATTTCCTTTTTATTAAAATCTGAAATGACTCTCCAAAATTTCCTTTAATTGCATTTTAAATGTTTAAAGCTTAAAATAAAAATGAAATGCCTTAATTTATGTTTTGATTGGGTTTTTTATTTGGTTTTTTTTTTTCCCCCAGGCTCTCTGTTTCATAAATATTTGCTCTTAACCAGACTCTTTGGTCAGGAACACTGGTCTTTTGCATCCCATGACCCCTGTCCTATCTCTGGAGCCAGGCACTATTGATGAAATGCCTGCTAGGACTCCTTAAAGCTCACCCATTAAAGCATGAATCCCATAAGACAAGCTGAACCAGCTACTGAATAGCTGATCTGAATATCAATCCTCCCTAGGCATCTTCAGCCTGGGAGAGCTTCACCTTTAAGCCTGGACAGAACAGTAAGTAGCATAATAGACAAATTGATTTGGAAGCTATCTCCAGAAGGCACATTCTCTGCACCTGCTCTTGAAGCCAGAGAAACTACATCTAAGTTATTCCTGACAAAAGTTTATTTACATCCTCAAAAGGGCCTAGAACTGAAGACTCAGCACCTTTCTCTGGCAATCTAAACTTCTGCTTCCTTCTCATCTAAAGGGTCCTCCTGCAACCTAACCTGAATGTTTCCTGCTCCAAATGAAGCTGTATTTGTGTTGAGTGCAGGTTCTTCAACCCATTTTCAATCACACTGAAAGCCAGCAAATGTAAATAAACTGATGTCACCTCATACTGGTCCTAGTTCGTAATATTAATTCCAGTTGCTTGTTTCAGTGCTTGAGGAGCAAGAGAGCAACAGGGGAGCTAGTGCAAATAACAGGAGCCCATCTCTCTGTATGTAGCATGAGTCTATAATGGAAACCTTAGTGAGATAAGGCAGGCTTTAGGCTGAGACAAAAGTGATCTGCTTTTGCATACACTGCTGATTCTTTCAAGCACTCTCCCAGGAACATGCAGCTTTAAGGTAGTGTTGCCATTACAGTGCCAGAGTAGCACAAGGAGCTGAAAGTTTATGGATCAGCAGGTGGTAGCGTAACTAAACAGTAAGTATTGTCCTTTGTTATTTGTAATGTGGTAGCACTGGAGGACCCCTGCAGAACGTTTTTCAGGAGAAAGTCCTAAAGAATTTTATAAATAGTAGCTAATCATACATCACAGGCTGGAGGGTTTTTTTTCTTTCCTCTAGAAAAGCCCAGAACGTGCAGTTGTCTTTCATCTTGTCAAGCAGGTAGTCCACAGGAGAGACACTGACAGAGTACAAGGCAATTGACTGCTCATCTTGCACCCATCCTTCCTTCTTGAAACAAAGGAGCTAGATATTTTTCTCCAGTGTAGAACAGATAAGTATCAGGGTGACTGTAAGAAGAGTTGTATTGATCTGGTTTCCACACAGTGTGAGAAATGGAAAAGAACTGGTAATTACCTGCCTCATAATTCTGAACATGATGAACCAGGAAGAATGCTCTAAGAAATTGCTTCCCATGAAGTAATTAATCTTTTAATTTTCTTTTTCCATCCATCACATGACTTTTTAATGTGTCCTTAATTCTCATCTAATACAAAGGAAATATTCAGCACTACACCCTTCTATACATATATCAGTTTGGAAGTCCTTATCTGTTCATATATTCTGCTCCTGTAAACTGGAGTTGCTCATTAGGTTAAAGATCTTTATTTGAGTAGAAACATATAGGATGATTCTAAATCAGAGCAGACAGATCCAGTTTAGGGGCCTATACTTCATTCCCTCCATCCCAGTTCAGCTATTACCCTTAATGGTGTCAAATGTTAACTTCTCTGAATAAATCCGCAGAATTCAAACCTGGACATCTGCGTTCAAACAATCTTTCATGTGTCCCTTCATCTTAGTTTCATCCATGTAGGATTGAACTTTGTGAGCTGTACAGAGTTCATGGCTCTTTTTAATGCAAAACGTGAATGAATCCATAGAGTTTTCACACTGTTTCAGAAGATACAAGAAGCTGACACACTTTATTTGGTCTCAGTCTCTTCACAGAGAGAATACACATCAGAAACTTAGGTTATGGGTCTGAATGACAGGTTAAGAGGCCAGGTAGTTTTGCAATACTGTGATGGCTGAAGACGCTGGTTTGCAGGTCAAGTTCTGGGTCCCCAGCAATCTCTCTGCTTGACCCAAGGCTATTCATTTGATCTGTCTGCAACTTTATCTTCTGCATTAAAATATGAATAGTATTCCCTTTATCTGTGTTGGCATTTTAAATAATAAAGTCTTGAGGCAAGCAAATTGTATTTCATTTGCACAGCTCCTTGTTCAGTTTAGAAGCATGAACAAAAAACCAACTCCAACCTCTTTAACACTTGTTACTGAAATTTTGTATACAACTGATAAATGTCTCCATTACTCTTATTACAGACTGGGCAAATAGTCATATTACACCATCATCATATCTGCAATACAACTGCAGGAAAGTTCAATGGAAGAGTGTACTCTCCACATAAATGATAGCATGAATTTGATTTTTGAGTACTTATATTCTAATGCTGCAACTTCAAACCATGTGAAGATTAGACATTAAAAGGTGAGAAGGCTTATAGAATTGTACTCTCTAAAAGCTTATGAAAATATGGCAACAAGTATCAGGGAAGGAAATATGGGATGGAAATGAGAATGATCTTCCTAAAATGACCTCATTAAAAAAGCTAGTTACATGTTTGCTAAACTCCTGCTGAGATGACATTAAACAAAAGATCCTTTACAACTGGAAGATATTAAAGTATACAAAACAGTAATTCCACATGCCCTTTTCAACATCAGCTGAAACAAATATAATATATTCCTTTGTAAATACTATACTTCATGCTATTAATTTCAATGACTGTTTCATACTTGCCCATCTTTCACCTTGATAATGTAATTATAGTGGTGCAAGATATTCCACATAGATGCCAAGATGTAATTTAACTGTCTCCATGTTTCCTAGTCAGATGATACCTTGTATTTGACCCAAGTATTGTAGAGTTATTAATAGTTATACTATGGGAAGTCTCACTGATATTTCCTAGGATCACATTGTCCCTATCCTGATAATAAAGGAGAGGCAAAAAAACATAACTTCATTGATGGTACAACCTAAACAGACAGCAAAAATTAAAATTGAGCATGCCTTATCAGTGCAAATCCTTAAAGCAATGTCCATTTCTGTCACTAGAACATTTACCTCCTTATGCTTTTCTTGACTGCAGGTGTATGTTTATGCAGGTTTCCCAGCAGGATGCAGTAGATTGGCACATTGCCTGGGGTCATTAATAATGAAAAAAGTTTATCAGGGTGCAGTCCTCCTCTGGCCAGAGCAGTTGGATTCACTTTTGTGTTTCTATAGATTGACCAGCATGTACTCACAGCCTTAATAGGTTCTATAGTAAATTACAAAAAATGACAGACACCACTCGCCCCCCCTCCCGCCAAAAAAACCCACCAAACAAACAAAAAAAAAACACCTGAGAAGAAGGAAATTAAGGTCAGTGGGGATATGCCAGAAATCAGATGGATGGTGGTACTTTTGTCTATATATTCCTATATGCTAAATTCTCTCATTAAGTGTTTGATTTTACCTCATGAAAAAGAGCAAATCTTGTTCAAGTAGTTCTACTGAGCAAAGGCAATTTGCATGAGCTTAGAGTTTGCAGAATGCAATGCTGAGCCTGTGGTTCATCTTTTCTTTATTAGACCTGGACAGAAATTTCTGGAAGAAACATTTTTCTGTTGAAAAATGTTGATTGACCAAGAATTAATTCCTTCATAAGAGCATCATATAATTCTGTGGGGGTTTTATACTTGTTAGGAAGAATTTCTCACATCCTGAGAAGAGAAGCCTATCCTAGAACAAACAGTGCTTTAGTGATTTAAAGCACAGATCTGATCACCAGTCACATAATGCTAGACTCTGAAGTGTGTTTCTCTTACACTCTGCCCGGCATAATATCTTATTATTCATACATCTTCAAAGAACTACAGTTAAAAAAAATACATTTTTTTAATGCCAGACAACCTATTTGACAAATACATATTCAAATGAAAACGTGTTTTCCCTTCAGTCCACCCTCTCTGATTTACTTACATAATTTCTCACACTTCTCTCACATGATCACACATACATGGAACTGACTATGTATAGCATTACTATTCTACATTTAATGTACACCTGAAGAATCCATGCTACCTAGCCTCCATTTTCACCAAACTGTGCTTATAGAGAATATTAGGAAAACAAAATAAAAATTAAAATTGGTACCTAGGCAGGGTCATCTTCAATTTTAGTCTAGCCTCTACTTTTCATTTGAGGATGGATGTTTTGATTGAAAACTTTAACTGTGATCTTGTGTCAGCCATTGTCATGAGCATTTACAAACATCACAAGAATTAAAATAGTCAAATATTGGGATTTTCAAAGGACAGTAATGCAGTTGCACCTTCACTTCTATAGAATCTTTTGAGTACCTAAGCCTCATCTGTTCTGGTTTACACTGAAGTCTTTTCTGTAATTACATTCCAGACAATAGCACAACACTTTTCTTTTTCACTGCTGAACTCTTGATCTACCATCTTCATTGTGTTTCCTTTTATAAATAATTTTATGGTCAAATACCCAGCTGAAATTTGAATAAAATGAAATCATGACTTCTTTTCACCATTAGCCCAAGATAACATAATAGCATTATGACAGGTGAAGGTTAACATTTCTAGTGACAACTTTCATTTAAACCATCTCAAAGCAAGATGGCATGCATAATTGCTTTGCACCAATAGAGGAAATAACTCCCATTAATCCTGCAGTGAAGGTCATAGAAACATTGCACAGGCTCAGAACAGTCGCAGAATGAAGACGGAAGAGAGCGACTGGGTCATTTAATTCATGCACCCCTAATTACTAGCAGAGTCACAGACAACTATTTACCTAGCCAATACAGAATATTTTCAGTTAGAATCCACTAGCAAATGGGAAAAATTCAGAAGAAATAAAAGTGAGGTGAGTCTTTGTTAAGAGTTAAAAATGTCTTTAAATGATTTTTAAAAAAACCTCAAACTACTATGGATAATTTGGACCTGGTCCTACTATAAGCAAAAAGCTTCCCCATTCCCTCAAAACAATGAACAAAATTCTAATGCAGGGAGAATCAGGCCTTCTATTTTTAATTATTTTTCATTTTTGCTATTATTAACATGCCCTTGTTCCATGCAGAAATACCAAGAGACAACCTATTCTCGTGGTACTTCTGGCCCAGTTTTTCAAGCCCAAGAGAATCTGTTAGTCCAGAATTCAGTGATTAGATGAACCAAATCAGAACTCCATCATTACTTTTTATTTTGCCATTACAGGTGAAGAACCTGAACTTGCACACTATGGACTTTCTTAGTAATTACTGCCAGGAGATTTCCTTCAGTTTTAGGGATCTTAAATTGATGTTCCTCTCCTAAACCAAAAGATTTCCATAGAAAACTCAAAAAGTTCTTGTGGCGAGTTGGAATGCACAGAAGGTATGCAGTATTACAGGAGGATTAATAGACACTCCACTCATCTGTATTTTTCAAGCATTCCTCTAGGTCAGAGAATTAATCAGGGATGACCCAGCTTTATCCACGCCAGGGAATACAAAGTGAGGTGACACACCATGTCATTTGAACAATAGTAGCAGTCATGGGGAGCATCAATCCCTGCTTCTTGGAGACATGTTAAAGCCATGGACTGTGCTCCAAAACTGCCTCATTAAGTGCTGCTGAGGGAAGGAAGAAATCCTATCGTATAAGCACATTGTTTTCCAGAGGATTAACTTTGGACTTCATGATGAACTGGCTGTTGTCTACTCTCCATCTCCTCCACACCACTTCCCCTGTTCCCTTGCATCCACCTTCCACCCTCTCACTTCCCCATTCACTTCCTCATCTTTTCTGAGGACTAATCCTGCCTCAGCCATGTTCCATGCCAGAAAAATCTTCTGTCTGTGCCATTTGCCAGTCATCATTCCCTTCATTTTATTTCTGCTGTTTGCCCACGTCTGTCATCTACTTAAACCACAAGATACCCATAAAAAGAAAGGCTATTACTGGTTTTGTCCAGTAGAAGCTGCTTCTTGCTATTATCACCGGCTGAGATTGCTCTTACACAAGACTGTAAAACTCTCCACAAGCTTGTTGCTTATAAACTCTTTACATGGATAGTTTGTTTTGTATATATTTGAAGCTACACAAGCAATCTGGGCACACAAAGGTGCAATGGATAAATGAGTCACCACAGGTCATTTGATCAACAGGAAATAATGATGTGCATGGTTTTGGTCTGCCCCATTGAAAAGTAAAATGTGCAAGATTAATTCACTCTTGTTTTGCAATTTTGATGGTCCAGGAATGCACAGCTATCAGTTACCATGGCTCCGTTGACAAATGGTAGCCTAGGAAGCCATTGTAGCCCTGTTTTTCCCAGATAGCAACTCCTTTAAACATCTTCCCATCACCCGTTTGCCATTTCTCTCACTGTGTCTTTCCCAGTATAGTTTTTGTTTCATTGATGTAATGCAGAAAGCAGATAGGTTAGGAAACTCACAACCTTCATTGAGTATGCCAAGCCACAAACAGTGTTGTGTGAAGGTCAATACTGTGTAAATAGATGCTCCAGTACTTGTTTATATGTTGGGGCCATGAAAACTGTAAATGTTATGTAAACAATTAGGATTGATTTAATTATGTTCAGAGGCTTGTTTGTTTGTTTGTTTTCAGTTATTAAGAAATGCTGAAGTCTCTCAAAGCAAATATACAGAACTTCTCAGGAAGTCTTGGTAGAAATGAAATTTCTGAGTAACTTCCAATATATGATACACATTTTTTATTAGAACTTGAGAGACTTCCTTCTAAATAAAAGTTGCTCTTTTCTCTCCCTGCACTCAAGATAGTGAAATTAAGGCATTTGTACCTACATAGATCAGCCCTGAAGTATTTAAAAAGTGACAAGAACAACCTTATGACAGCAGCTAGAAATACAGGGTGACATTTCTCTCCAGGAGTGTCACTGGGCACAGAATAAATGGGAATAAAGATATGAGTGCACCAGCAGGTATCCTACCTAGCTCAGGGCAAGCGTTCATGTCAGCATGGCACACGGCCAAACTAGCTTGTGTCCCAAAAGCAGATTCATTGAATTGGACTGCAGATAAAGATCATTTTACTCTGACACAAAACTAGGTTGTTGCCAAGTCTTGCTGTTTATTCTTGCTCTTCTTGTGAAGACATCAGCATCCGTAAAGTCATTCAGTGATTCAGAAAACTGATCCTGCCACAAACGAACTTGTTGAAAACAAAGAAAGCTAACTTTCAGCCAAATCAGTCTTTGATCTGATCCATCATGTGCCACAAAATCATTATGCCAGCATAGGCAAACCAGCAGAAATGCATGCCCTTGACTGAAGAAGAACAGTCTTCGCTTTCACTAAGTACCGATATTTATGTCATTGTTAAGTGACGTAGTCATAGTGCAAGACTTAACCAGTTTTCATTACCTTTACATGCTACCATTCCACAAACGTAGTTAAGACTGCTGTGTACAGTTCTGTTGCTGTGCTTTCACATGTACTGTTTGTCTCTGCAACAAAAACAGCTGCTCTGTATCCTTGGAAGAGATTTCTATCAAGGACAATAAACTGTTTCAATCTCCATCTAGGGCTTTCTACTAGGAGGGTCCAGAGTTATTAACTCTGGGAACCCACTATCAGTGTAAGTTACAGCAGAGATGTGCTGGAGCAACGCACTCAAATACCATAGCAATATTGTATCAGCTGAACATCACAGCTAACTATAGGACAGAAATTACTTTTGTGACCACTTACTGCTTGAAAAATGGTGTATGTCTTGACGTGCAGTCTTGGCCTTCTAGTGGGCTCCTCCCATGGCTAATCATCCAGATTTTCCTTTGGCTTTTGGTACTACAGCTACTTTTTTACTTTTATAGCAGGGATATTGTGATGTACTAGCATGAATTGCTGAAATAGGTAAGGGAGTATAAGCCTTGAGAATACATCTCACTATGGTGTTTAATTGATGGTGTTTGATTCACAGGGGACAAAATCATAGAATTTTTACTCATGGAAGGTTAAATTACCATAAAATAAGAACCAAATAATCTCTGAAGTACAAAGATCCAGGTCATGTCTGGAGAGCTTTCAGAAAGAATTGGGGAAAGCAGCAGTTGAACTGAGCTCTGTTCACTTCATTTGTTTTCAGTATTAAAGGAAATCAGGCAAAATAGCAGGCCACGTTAACATGTGGTGTATGGGACTCAGCTGAGCATCTGTCCATTCATACTTAGAACTCTGATAAAGTATTATGCTCAGAGCTGCATCAATGTAAACTAACAAATCTGAATCACATCTCACTCACCACAATAGTTTATTATGGAAAAATGGGATAAGTATTTGTTTTTTTCTTCAATATGATCAGTTCAACACAGAGGAAAAACTTGTCACAGCTATAGTAATGTTCCGGGGAATAATTTTTTTGCCAGATATTGATACATTAATGTAAATATAAAATTCCAACATGTGGCAGGCACTGTAAAAGATGATTGAAAACAGCCTCTGAATAAAAATGTACTGATGCCACCTCCTCAGACTGCCTGGGTGTCTTTTTACTATTTTGATAAGTGGTGTGATAATCTGAGGTAGAATGTCTTTCAGATGTGGTACCCTGAGCTTGCTTTAATTATTAATTACGGCTCTTATAGGTAGAAAATCAAAATCACAAATGACTCATCTGAAAATTTCACAAAAACTGTTTCCAGGAGCTAGACTTTGTACAATCAGAACTGGATTCTGTATCAGCAGATCAAGGTGCTCATCAGCATTACTCAGTTTCCCAATGACTGTGTGTTGGAACTCAATTTCTCCCATTTTATGGGTAAACAAATTGTGATACAAAGGGTCCCATCAGTGTGTACGTGATGCAGCTGTAACACATGGAGTTAGAAGTTTTAGTGACTGTGTTTCAGCTCCGATCATGCACGCTGCAAGGTTTGACATCTCTGCTTGTGCTGTCTGTGCGCCAGGCTATTGGCAGGCTATGTTGTTCTCTGTCAGACTCAAAATCTTGCTTTGTTTCAGTGTCAGCTTTGTCTGCACAGCAGAGATTTGGAGCTCAAGGGTTATGCCAGGCAGCTCAGATAGATAGAGAATTTTTCAATCTGGCCCTTAATAAATTGAGGAATAGCTTTCAGACACATAACAACTTTGCCAGTGTTTCAGGTATTTGCACCAGAACAAGGTTTTCAGACCTATTATTGGTTCTATAGTTACCAGTGAGGCACAGAGGTTGATATGAGCACATTGTTTTCTTCTCTCTACACAGTAGAAGTGACAGATCTTCCAAACCACGTTCCAGCTACCAAGATGGTAAAATCAGGATTAGAAATTAGTCAGTGCGACTCAGTTATTCCAGAAAGATGGAGACAGAATGACTTTAGGATGAGGCCTGACAAGTTTATGAGGACAGTGATACTATACAGTTGCTACTGAAGCAGCTGCCTGGATGAAGTGTCCTTATTCTCAGATGAACCAAACTATTGCTTTTCTGCACAAGATGCAAATGGTCTTTTACATAGGGATGAAGAAAGGGGAAGTGGTATACCATTACTTCAGTAAGGGGTTTTATTATGACTCTGCAGCTCTGTAGGAAAATATGTTCTGAAATAAGCTACAGTAGGATTCCAGCAACTTTCTGGAACAGATTGGTTTTCAGCTGACATTTTCGAAGACCAGTAATCAGTTTCTTAGTATTAAGCTGGAAGGATGTAACAAATGAAGTTACTCAGTAGCATTTCTTGGTTGCCATATTGATCAATATTTTGTCTAATGATAGATTTGGGGAAAATGCCATTCTGACTGGGTCTACAAGAACACTGAAAGACAGAGTTAGTATTCAAAATTACCATAACAGGATCTGTCTGAAATACATAAGGTGCAGTTCCATAGAGAAACACACAAAATATTGTATGTATTTGGGAAGAATCAGCTATACCTACATAAAATAGGGAAAGACTAGACCCTATCCTTCTTCAAAGGAAAGGAAAAAAACCAACCAGGGATCATACTGGCTATATAAATGGGAGTGGTGTGTGTGAAACTTGTGAAGGAATTTGTCCATCATCCCTCAGCTGGAATATCGAGGAAATGGTGAATATCCCTATGCTTTAATTACAGGCATGGAGTAAGTGGATAGAGTGCAAAGCAGAAAAGTGAGAACAGTAAAAGCTTCTAGAAAACATTTTCTCTAAGGAGTTCTTTAGGAGCTTGTTTTAACGTAGACAAGAGACAACCGAGGAAGATATTATACCTTATCCTTAAATTTGTAAGAAACTGTTGCAAAGAAGAAGAGAATAAGCCATATACAAGGTCCACTGGGTATTTTGTAATTGTAGGTCTTTTTCTATAAAACCCCTTGTGTTTAGCATGGTCCTATCTGCCCTGTCATTTAACAAAGGTAAAAGTGATGACCAGTCCTTCACATGTTTTCAGGACAGTTCCATTGCCATGGAGCTCTGTAGATACCTACGTCATTACAGATATTGATAGTAATAAAGTTGGGTTTCACTATATCATTTAGATTAGTCATATTAAAGCTATGTTGTAGGGCAAAACATCCATATTTATGCTGCATTTAACTTTCTATTAATAATAAATTCAGGTGAAATAGTTTTGTTATTAATATTGATCACTATTCCAATTGAAAGCCCAGATGTCAAGGTTTCCTTTAGTGCGCTCAGTTATATTTAATAGTCCTGTTGATGAGTGAGAGCCTAATGAAGGCTAACAGATGGTCTATTTAATATTGCTGTAGGTATTGAAGCACTTGCCAAAACAGATACAGAAAAGGATTTGACAGCCCTGTAGCTGAAAACCTTTAATTACAGCTACTTCAGCTCCTAGGGGTTTCTGTGAGGCTGACATAACAGCGCAGCTTTAGGATAGGTCAGCATGGCAGGGAAGGGCTTTGTGGAGCCAGACAGTGAGTGCTGGTAAAACTATTTGCTGAACATTAATAAAGTGGCCTTGGTGCAGACGGTTTAGAAAGTGAAGCCTAGACAGAGAGAGGAAAATAAGTGATGGTGCTTTCTCTGCCTCTGAGAACAGTTTGCCCTTTGTCTAAAATACCACCACTTGAAGACTGTCATGATCTGAGGAGCAGGTAGGTGGGCAGAAAGCATGTAGCCAAAGTGGAGCTTTAATTATACCTGACTTATACCTGGGACTTCACCTTAAAATGGTGTGAACTTCAGTCCACTTACTGCTTTTAGGGACAGCAAATTACAAGCTAGGGGGCTAAAATTTGCTGAAGTTGCAAAACTCTATCTTTGAAAGAGATCATAAATTTATTTGGGACAAAAGAATACACATAAAACACAGAAGTCTATGGTTTCTAAAAACTCTTTTGATTTGTTGATCTGAGTTTGAGTGGAAAGAAGGAGCTTTCAGAGACTTTCGATGATTTTCCCTTGGCTCTACATTAAACAATCGCCCCCTGGTTTTCTGGCATAAATGCACACCACTTCCAAAATGAAATAAGGCATAATTAGCAGTCGCATTCTGATTTGTCTGAATTGATTTCTAGGCAATTGCTTAGAAATTGAATCAATTCCTTCAGACAGAATAGGTGTTTTTTACTGCCCTTACTGTCTCTGGTAGGTCTGTCTGTAACTAAAGGTATTGATTCTTTCTGGGTGTCAGGAGGAGCTAATCTGTGTAGTTGTTCATATATAATTCCAGATATCTGATCAGTACTTATTTTGTAAAGTAATTCCTAGGAAAAAGAAAATGTGGATATGTGCATGGACAGAGATGTAAGCAGATTTTGAGACTCCTTGATTATGAAAGGATGGTTTTCCCTCACCACCATGCCCTGTGCTAGACCCAATAACAGAGACTGTCCCCGCATGCAGGAATAAATATTTTCATGGAGAAAATGGAAACGAACAAACAAAAACAAGCAGGAAGCGAGATTCCCTAAACCAACCTGCAAACCAAGTTGTGACAACAGAATAGGGAAGCCTATGCAGATTTCCATGCATAGAGAAAAGTAGTGCCACCTGGCTACTAACAAATTTTGCCAGTCCCCACAGCACTGACAGCCACAGATTTCATGCTCCAGTGTGGTGAGAAAATCTCTAAACCTTTCAAAATTCAGCAACTACATGAACAATTCCCAAAGGTATGTGTGGAAAAGTCCCCAGGGGACAATCCCTTTTTTCTCCACAGCTGGCTGGGGTTGGTCCCTTTTCCACATGTTGCCCTGTCTGTTGGCGGACCGTTAATTATCTCGTGTAAAACCAGCTGCTTCTCATTATTCCAGATAATGCTGAAGACTGACATTTTCACTGCCTCGTGCAAGAATCTGCATTTTTGGCTTCATCCAAACAGCAACTAAAAATGAATAGACACCAAACACTAGTCTGAAGGAGAGAGTGTACTGGCACCTGGCCCCACCTACACAGGCAAATGAAGCAAACATAAAGAAACAAGCTAGAATTTACTGCAATCTTGATCCAGCAACTGTTGAAGTAACTGGAAAGATTCCTGTTGGATTCAATAGGCCTCAAGAGACAAACCACCTCCCTAATGGGTATAGAAGTGGAATGCAACAGCAGCGCAACATCCTAGAAAGAGATACAGTCAGGGTAATAGTAACACAGGCTGCCAAATTTGAAGGTAATTGGAAGAGAATCACTAATTACAAAGGCTGTGAAATCAGACAACTCTTTCATCATGTATGCAGTTAAACCTGATAAGCAATGGCTAGATGGTGGGGATGTTTTGAAGCTAAATATATTTTTAATGTGATATGCATCTTCTTTGATGTAGACATTTTCATTAAATGTTCATCTGTTTAATTGTTATTTACTTTGTACAGAACTTTGGGATTTACTAAGATGAAAGAGGCTATTGTTTGTTTATTATTTTGTGCGTGATGATGCCAGGGCTGACTCCTAAACTAGTCCATCAGTTGTAACATAAGACCTCAAGCCGTTCTAATATAGGCAATACTCTTGGAAAAATCAGCTTTGATGAAAATGCATATACACAAAGGATATTCCATAATTAGAGGAGGTACAAAGCATTGAATGTGCCAGTAAAGTCAATTAAACACTAATTACTATTGGATTCAGATCTGCCATTGCATGATAAATTGCTCAAGTAAAAGTATCTTCTCCACACAAGGATGCCAAATTCACCCCTGCTGATGTTACAGATGTTTTTTCAACTACCCCTCTGATTCTGTTTGAGATAAAAATGCAAAACTTTCCCTTGTTGTAGGCAGCAGTGTGAAAAACTCATTAGCTGATATAATCTTTCTAGGTAGTTTTCTTTGTGTGGTTACATGACAGTCCCTCACTTTCCACATTTCTATGCTGTGCTAATGATTTCACACCCTCTTTTCTCTGGAGACAGAAGATCTTTCTGCAACGTGTGGTTGACATATGGTTAGTGTCTAGCCCTTCGCTATCATTCAGGTGATGGAGAGCTTTGGAAACCTCTTGACTTCATATCAATCTCAATGTGCTCCATCAGGAATTCTGCAGGTGACTGTGATTCAGCTTTTTCAACATTTCCAGGAAGTTCATCACTCATTGCCACTTTTCTCCTTACCTTTCAGTGTTAACAAGTTTCCATATGCTGTTTCCATATGCCATGTGGCTTTCATAAAATCTCAAACAGAAACTTCTCCAAAAGCTCAGCTACCTTTGTGGTAGTTTTGTTTAACAGCATATTCATTCAAAACATGATGACGAAGTGAAAGGCATCCATTTCACTGGTTTCAATGAGCTTTGGAAGGGTCTCTAATGGACTCTGATTTCAAAGATTTTTAGATGGGGAGAGACGAGTAGGATCTCTTAGAATAATTTCTGCTTGAGTCACTCAGTTTTCCTTCATCCAGTCTCCCTCCATATTAAAACTATAAAAAATATATTTTAGATAGAATGGAAAACTTGATATTAGCATAAATTTCATGTTCTTCCATCTTTCAGACCTCAGTTCCTTTAAGCATATTCATGACAGTAACTTCAAACTTGCTGTTGACCTACTGAAACTCCCTTAGACTTAAGTCAATCTGATTGATGTGTGTCTTACAGTCCCAACACAAAACCCAAATGGTGGCTCCATAGTGCAGATGCACAAGATAAAATGTTTAAATGTCTTTAGAGAAAGAAAAGTCATGTGTAGCTAGTTTCTTGCATCTAGTACCTCAATCCCTCCTCCCCCAGCCTGGTTTTCCATTGCCATATCTGAATATAGCAAAAGAACTCCCTTCCTCCACAGAGAGACCTGACTTTGTCACTCTGATTACTTTCTTTTCTCTCTTTTCCTGAAGTCTTTCCTTCATTTCCTGCTGTCTCCCTTTTTGAAGGACTGAGATGCTTTTTGAAACTGGTGATTACAGACTAAGGCAGCCAAACTTACAGGTTTCTCGGCACCTTTGGCTGAGGGAAAATGCCTTCATTTCTCCTAAGCACTTTTATTTGTAGCTGACAGTACTACTGCACCTCCAGTGTGTGCTGTCTCTGCTCAGTGTGAGATGAGGGCTGGAGAAGGGGGCTGTTCAGGAACCCCACACAAATAACATTTATTACTGCTCACCTTGGATGGCACAGAAACACAAATCTTCTGGCAGTGGCACTTAAGTGAGCAGTCTGAGCCCAGCCATACAAGCAGAAGCACCTCATTTAATACTTATCTAGATAATTATCACTGCAGTGCAGTAGAAATGATAACTCCATGGGATGAGTGATTTAACTTCGGTGCAAGCCCATTAGTCAAAAAGGAACAGGCTGCTCACATTACACCCCACAGACATACTAGGACTAATCCTCTGTAGCTCACGAGAAGACAGAATATGAACAAATAAGGGTTCGTCTTCACCATACTTGATTCTGCAAGCTGGAGAGATTGAAATTTCTTCACTGTGAAGCACGGGTGCTGAAAGCTCCTTCCTGAGAGCTACACGTGACACCAGCCGCCTGCTGCTCTGCTCGCTTCCAGCCAGTGCCAGCCGTAGCCTGGACCGTGCAGGCTTTCCCGGAGGGGTGGGGAAAAGCTGGTGCTGCAGCTCTTGAGGAAGCCATGGTTTGAAAAACATGGTTCAGTGACTTGTTCTCAAAAGGTAGAAATCCAGTCACGCTCAGGTAGGTTTCTTTCTCTTTGCATATTAAGAAATAAAGCGTGCATAGAGCAGAGAGGAATGAGTCCTCTCCAGAAACAGAAGTATAGCTACCTCATTTCAAAGATGTCAGGCACCTTCTGTTTCATACCAGACAATATCAGCTAGGAATCCTCATTTGTATGGAGATAGTTTAGGTGTCTGTAGCTACGTCTACATCAACAGAGCTGAGAGACAGTGAGCAAACCAGTTTGTGCTGCAGACGACTTGTCCACAGTATACTTGTTCCAGGGCTTCTATTTCACAGTAGGTCTAGTCTTGTCCTTTCTACTGACTGCTCAGTAGCAGCTGGACCACCTTAGGTACTTTTCTGGGGTTCATCTTCCAACTTAAGGGGTCATTTTATTATTTCATCCAAGAGGAATCCAGACCATACACCACAAGAACACTCCACAATGTGAACTAAAGCTAACAAGTGGGGACAATCAGGAGATTCGCTTCAAAAACTTACTTGTGATTTGAGCTAAAACACTAATGTTGATGCAATATCTAACACAGAGGTGATGACTGGTCCAGTTGCAAAGCACCGTATTGGAGACAGGAGGTTAAGATGTGCTTCCTTTAATGCTCACTTACTATTTATTCTCTAACTAGTAAAACTTGAGGTGCAGTGCTTTCAGATAAAGTTTTTTCATTATGTTACCATTAGAAGCACTAGGCAAAGGGAAATTTTGTGGTCAAGATCCTACTGGAAAAGCTTTAAATGAGGACATTTATTGATATTTGTAATTCAGTTTATGATGTGGTTTTTTTACTATGACTATTAATTCTTCTACCTGGAGAGCACTGCTAGAGATTCTCAGGTACTTGGCCCTCATACCTTGGTTTTATTCATATTTAAATAAATAAGTACATAAATTATGTAAATTAAATCTCTTCCTCTTTGTTATCTCATCACAAGTAGGCAGAGCAACTGTCAGTTAGCATCTATTTTACCTTAATAGCATGTGTTGGATTGTTTTCTCATGTATGCATTTCCCTACTTTATTCTGAGTCCAATTTAAAAGAAAATGTGAAAGAAAATGACAGGGCATACATGCAGACCAAAATCATTTATGGCTGAAACATGAAAAATTTTCAGCTTTCAAGTTCTTTAAGGGTTGAGGAGGGGAATGAGAAGACTATGGCAATTCTTTGTAGGGAGGAGACAGTTTCATGAAAAATCAGGAAAAGAATTGTACTTAAGAGCAGGAAAAACAGAATTTGAAATCCAGAAAACAAGGCTTCAAAGCAAGAGCTCTAAACCATAAACAGTTTATGGAGCACTTCCCACAGTCGCAGTCAAATGTATTAGTTGTTAACTCAAATTGTTTATACATTATAAACAATTTAAATTGCTTATAAATTAAAACTGCTTATAAAGTGCTTGCTGCACTTTTAGTTTTAAGAGTATTTATAACATTTAACAAACACTGTAACCTCACATAGTCTATGTATTACCACATTGTTACTGTCTATATCTTCTAAAACCTTCACTAAATTTCCAAAAGCCATTAAAGCAGGGATGGAAACACAAACACTTTTAAACTTTAAAACCTTGTTAGCACAAAATATATTGGAAGTCTTACATGGGGAGGAAACTCACTCATAAACCAGCGAATGCCCTTTACTTTAAAACCCACTTAATAGTAAAATAAAAAATAATATTAATAAAAAATTCTTGTTTTCTGAAAAGGTTTACCTTATATTTAACACCTGTGAAAATCACTTCATAGTCTTTCCAAAATGTATTTAGAGGTCTCCAAACCAAAATATTTGTTATTTTCAGCTTCTTTTAAAAAATCTGACATTTTCCTGACAAAGCTGAAACTTTACTAATTATGGTTTAAAAATAACAATTATCAATGACTGTGTATTGTCACTCTGAAAAATAAATGGAATTTTAATTTAAAAAAATCTTTCACCTTATTATTCTTCATTCCTTCTGCTAGTTCACTAAATTATTAATGCTGTCATAATAAAGTCTATTTAAAACGTGAACTGGCTAAGTGTACTTTCAAATATGTGGTGATCTGCAAAGGAAGACAGGGATTTCAGCAAAGCATTAGTGAAATTACAAAGGTTTTAGCCAAACTGCTTCCTACCAGCTACACAGTCCAGCTCCGGACTCCTTTCTAAGCGTGTATCCTTTGCTCAAGTATTGGGAAAGACACTCGTTAAATTACTCTTTGGAATGAACACAGTTATTTTTATCCCCATCATTCCTGTGTCAGTAGGACAAGACTAAGAGCAAACCTTCATCTAAATTAGTCCTTAATCCCTCCAGGGACATCCTGTGCCAAGGTTGTTATGGCTTATTACCTGAAGAAAAGAAAGCAAGTAAATAAAGCCAAATTGGAAGTGTAAGAGGTTTGCTTCCTTGTTCATATTCAAACCTGTTTCAGGATTGTGGGAGACGTGAATTTATTAAGAACTGTAGAGAAAATAAGATGTGGCCTACCACCTTATTTTGCCTGATATTTGTGCCATTGTGTTTGATGACACCATCCAGGCTTGCGATACCTGGTTAACCTCCACCTTTTCCCCGTGTGGCTAAACCATGGCTAAATTCTGTCGTGTTTTCCCCTGAATGATCTCTAATCTCTGCCCCGTCCTTTTGCCCTGACAGGCACATCCCCTACCTGCATCTTTCCCAGTGTTACGACTAATCCACTCATTTCAGAGCTTTTCACAGTCTAACCCCAGGCCCCTTTCATTACCAGCTAGTTCAAAGTGCTGCTGACAAAACTATCTTTCTTAATATTGTCTCTTCCTCAATGCATCTATTTGAGTGATTTATCTTTCTCACTTGCCACCTTAACCCAGTCACTGACAGACATGCATGCAACCCCCCCCCCCGCACACACACGTGCACACACTCTCTTTGACAAATTTCTCTAGCTTCTCAATAAACTTTACGGCAAATTCAAAACTGTTTCTTTCAAAAGCCTACACCACCAATCACATGCAAGAGAATAACACTTTCTCCAGGCTCAGCAGAGACACAGAGGAGCAGAGAGCTGTCACACGTGCACTGCCCAAGTGCTCCGGTTTCTTTGACATCCTTTCGCTAAAGTGAAAACCTGTCTCGGTTCTTCATATTATTTTTTGGAAAATGGTGGCTGGCTAGATTAGTTTACTTTTTCCTCAAACAACAGCTCCTCCACTAAAACCTTTAACTAATCTGGGATTAAAAGTGAAAACCTATAGGGCTCAGCCATGTGCCTGTTCACTTAAATAGGAGCACCTCCACTGCCTTCCCCCAAAGCTGCTAGCAGCATAGAGACTGAATCCTGATATCCCTGGGTATATATCCCTGGCTGACACACAGAATACATTAGGGACCATCTGAGATACCAAGTCCTTTGTGGTCTGTTTGGTTCTTCAAACACTTAATTCTCAAAATCAGGGTCAGATCCAAAATCAACTAAAATCAGGGGAATATTTTTCATTACTATAATGGCTTTAGAATCAGGAGACAGGGCTAGAGATTGCATGGAAGGTCATGTTGTCTGAGGTTTCCAATATGTTTGCCATAAAAATGTTGATGTTTAGCACCAGTCACTGTGGAATTGCATCTGACTTGCCATATTTCCCCTAGGACCTTAGAATAGAAATATATCTGAATTAGAGTTTCAGAACTGCTCAATATTGGTTTAATTCTGCTGCCATTGAAACCGTTGGTAAGATTTCCATTAATTTCAATAGAACAAAGTTAAACTCGATGTAAAAACTACATCACCCATTGTGTCAATGTGGCATTTTATTTCATATTAATGATAATGGCTAAAAAAGTTTTTTAAAGCAGTTCATCTTGCACTATTATGGAAATAAAGGAAGAAAGTACTGTGAGGTGCAATGCAGAAGAGATATATGACTTTTTACAAGGGTTCAGCTAACCCTTGATCACCTTTAAAAATTACAGTGATTTTAGGGCTGAAAAATGCTCATAATAAAAGACTTAAAGAGCTCAATCTGCTCATCAGAAAAGATCAATAGTTATTTAATTGCAATGTAGAAGTGCCTTCATGGAGAGAAAATATCATGTAGTAAAGGACTCAATCTATCATGGAAAAGCACAACAAGAACCATAGGCTTCACATTACACCAGGTGAAACCTGCACAGAAAGAAGGCTTCTGTCTTTTTTCTTCTTTTATTTTATTAAAATGTGCTGATTGAATTTCCACATTTTAACAGCTTCAGACAAGGACTGAAGCTGATGTCCTAAAACTGACATCATGGTCAAACACAAGTTATTGGTCTCATTAACAGACTAACTGGGAAAAGAAAGGAAAAAAGAAGAAAAATCAATGTTAGTATGCAGAATGCTGGAAATACTTAAAATTTCTGATTTCTGGAATTTCTTCCCCAATTATCCCACACTTCCAACAAAGAAAACAGAAGAAAATGGGGGGTGGGAAGTTGGGATTTGGTTCTGTTTCATTTCATTCAGAAATACATTTTTCAGGGGACTGAGTAAAGATTCAGATGAAGTGGTAATTTAAAATACTGATAATTTTTTACTTTGTAGAGAAAAAGTGTGTTCATTTTCTGTTTGGTATTACTCTTTATTTTGTCCCATTCTGTTGTGTGTCAGCATATTGTGACTTTACATTACCAGTAAAATTAAAAGTAACCTAATATAAAACAGTCATTTGGATACATTTACTCTGTTACCTCGGTAGCTGTTACATGATTTTTTTGAAAAGATTTTAAAAAATACTTGCTGTTATTTGTTATTCTCCTGCTTTAGTAATATTGCCAGCTGTACTTTCCACTTCACATGAATTCAGGTCTATTCCAATTTTCCACTTCCCTGCTTTTAATCCCAGTGTTACAAATGGAATCCCATGCTAGACTAATATCTCTTACTCACTGGCACAGAGGAGATCAATATTTCAAAATGCCATATGTTTTATAGATCAACTGCCTTGTGCATAAGAATCCAATGGCATCTGAACCATTACACAATATTTGTAAGTTACACAAGCCAAGGATTGTGAAGCCTGTCTTTGCACACCTTATCAGATCCTAAAATGTCTCTACTTATCTGTGAAAGGTTTTAGTATTTCTATGAAACTTGACTAAGTTACTCAAATCCTTGATCTCTTCTCACCATAAGCCATTCTCTGTGGCCTACAGGCATGGTAGAGACTTTAATAATGTGAATGTTTTGTCCTTCACAGACATGCAAATACCTCAGGAAACTTCTAGTGAGGTTTCACAGCAGTCCAGCAAAACTTGGCTGACCATTAGCACTTCAGCAAGCAGAGGTGAAAGTTGGTGGCTGAAAGACATGCAGCAGCGTGTGTTTGATCATTGAGGTTAATTTTGCCAACCCTTCTGAGTGATTCACCTGCAGGTACAGATTCAGAACTAGTCTAAGGATCAGCCACTGGACCCACACTGACCTTGGAGGAAACCACAGGGCATTTTGCATTTCAAGGTGTGCTTACTACTGTTGCATGGGTTCCGACTCAATCCTCTGAGCCAGGCAACAGCTCTAAACGTGGCACCGTGTTTTTGTGGAACCATTTTGATTTTGACAAGTTTGTGACAGAACGCAGGCTCAGCTCAATTTCAAAACTGGAGCTCCAGACCAGCTTACTTGGGAGTGATATTCTGTTCTGCTCTTTGGGAAGTTTCCCAGATCATCTCTCGGCTCCCCAGCAGTGCACCTGCTCAATTGTTTTAGGGTTGACAACCCCATGACCTCCAGAGACCAAAGCCCACCATGCAGATTGTCCCAAACCACTGCCTCTGTTCCCTTTCCCAGAACATCATGGTGTTAGGTCTCTACTCCAAAAAGAAGAAAAACACACTTTTAAAAAAACGCTTTTCTACCAAGTGCAATGACCTTAGTCTGTCTATGTCTACTCCAAGCATGCTAGACGCTGAGGATGGTGACAAGTCAGAGATGAAGGGAAAAAAATCTTCCTTGTTTAAGAGCATTTCTTGGCTTTGCCCTTCACTAACGTAAAAGTATGTCAGTATGTGTGAATTGCCTTTGAAAATGTCCAGAACAAAACACTATTGAATACACTTTTCCCAATGGAGAGAGGATTAGAGAACAAGCACATGATTTGTAAGGCACGCTGCTTAACGCATCAGACATTCAGAGTAATGACTGAAATAGAAGAACAGAATAGAATAGAATAGAATAGAATAGAATAGAATCAAGACAAAAGAACCTTGACTTCTTCCAAGTAATTTTAAACAAAAGAAATGGTCAAGCAGTGAAAACTGAACTGGGAGTGGAACCTGGGTGGTACCTTCCACTCTGCAGAAAAGTTTTTTCCACATATAGCATTGTATCTTCATGGTGCTGTTTATATGAAAATTAGTTTAAATATCAGCCTGAGGCCCTGGAGAAGTCTCTCAGCTAGTAATCTGGATTTCAATAATGCCGCTGTATTTCTTCACTGTATTATTGCAAATTTGTATGAGTAGTTTTCCTCTAAGGAAATGGCCAAGATAGTAGTACTTAAGGGAAGCTCTTTAAAGGCTATTAAAATGTTGTTATTATAAGTTTTTAATAACAAGTTGGAAGAAGACCTTACCAGTGAGGGTCAGCTGGGAACCATAAGTCAGACTTCAGACTTTACATCCATCTATAATGAGTACAGTCAGAGTACATCCAGTCACACAGGTTTTAGAGTAGTGTGTCTAGGTGAAGTTGTTTGGATTCAGCCTGGCATGTCTTTGTAAAACCCTTTACTTCTGCTGAGTGCAGGAATATGTAAAAAGAGGACTTTGAGCTGTCAATAGGAAGCCTTCTCTCCAGAAAGAATTTCTGTCTATAGGGAACAGAGAATGGAAGCAAGACGCAAAGCCACTGAAAATGTTTTACTTAAGCAAACAAATTTGCTACAGGTTTTCTCCACAAACAAGCTAAGTACTTTAAAATTTCTCCATCCTTTCTTATTTTCTCTGAAATTTTTGGTCCTTGTGGGTGTTTTTATTTATTTATCTTAATGGCTGACTGATCTAAGTATTACTGCAAATAGTACATAATAATAGTAATTTCAAAGCTCTCCCACTGTATGTTGTTTGTGTAGGGAAGGACATTTCATTTCATACATCATTTACAACTCCCTGCTCTAATTCTAGGAAGTCAGAAAGCTTTTAAAATTTAATGAGCAAAAATTTTATGCTTTTGCAACATCCAAAATTGGGATATACCAAGCAGTTGCATGCAGGAGATTTTCTCTTGACACTGCTTTCATTTCCTTTCCACTACACCAATAAGAATTCATCTACTCTGAAGTTAATTAAGCTGAATAGGAAAAAGACATTTATGTGAATCATCTACAATGTCCTAATCCATTTGCGTATATATTTTCCCTCTAAGATGCTCCCAGCTACTATATTTCATAAACAAATTGTACATAGAAGTTGCAATTTTCTTACCTCTTTAACAGAACAAGCCTTTAAAGGAGCTCTGAAATATCTCTCTCTCTTAGAGGATAAATTTTCACTCCCACTGAAGAACCATACCCTTTTCTATGTGATGCTTTGCCTGGCAGCGCTGCACTCTCAGCACATTAATGCTGGGTTATTACACTGGCATAAACTAGTTAATTTATCCTAAAGTGTTTTTTAGTCCATATGCAATGTCTCTTTTAATTATTTAGCATGTTTGGGCACAGTAAGTAATCTTATTGGAACAAATATTTCTTAAGTTTGAAATGGGTATGTTCACATCAAAACCCTTCAGTATGCTTCCCTAACTAAACAGGGATCAGAAGCAGACTAAGAAAGTAATGTGTCAGTGAAGTGTCACTTCCTTAAGCCTGACATTTTTGTTTCAGAACAACACAGATTGGGCAAACAGTTGTGGAGTCTGTCTTGCAACTTCTGGAGTCAGAAATGGTGAACCAGAAATCACAGGGGCACTCATATCCATGTGGCATGGGGCCAGCCAACAAATCTGGAGGCACGCACGTGCACGAGGAGATGATGGTCAGAAATATGTGGCCTCCATTTTTAGGCAGTAATTCTTAGGAAACAAAAGTAACAGGGCACAGGGTGCTGGGTTATTACTGATAGGGACATAGTCTGGCAGGGATTTCAGCTCCCTGCCTTATCACTAGAGTGACAAGTGCCTCTAGGACAACCATGCCTCCTTCTCCATCTATCAAAAAGAGCTAATGGTGACCTTCTTTACAAAGCACTTTGAGATCAATTGATGAGTAATGCTGCAGAAGAGACTTGTATTCTCATTCATGAGTGAGAACAAATCGCTTGGTTTTCAGAGTTTAAAAGGATCTACTGAGAAAGGAATCAATCATCCTGGATTTAAAACCTGGAATCCAGCTTGTCTTGCAGTCACAGACATGTGGTGAAGCCCTTCAGTGGGGTGGAATGAATTGCGATGGATGCACTACGTCATGCAATTCCCATTTTTGAGTTTGCAGCAGCAGGGAGAGGACAGGGGAAGCACCAAGGCACAAACTGCTTTCATTCTGCTTTTCTTTTAGTGACACACAACATCTGCCATGATAGCCCTGCTCAGTGCCAAGGATTCTTTATATTTAAAGTGGAATCAAAATGCCCTGTCTGACAAAAGGTGGCAAGCAATCTAGTGAGAAGTTCAGTTGTTGTCGTTGTCTGTGACTGCAGGACTGTTTCTGACTGCACCCTTGACTACAGTCCTCTCTTCTCTGAAAAAATGCTGGAGAGCTGGCCCATATTCCCAAAAGTTTCTTGCAGGCATTATTCCAAGCTCTGCCGCAAAGCACTAGGACACCTCTGTGCTCAGCCCATCTGTGCCCTTGAGGATGCTCTCAGCTTTTCACCTCTGCTGTGGAAAAAGTTATTTTCTTTATTTTACACCAAGATTGTTTGAATCATGTTCAGGGTTTCAAATGACACTTGCTCAAAAAGACTACAGCAGTGATTGAGGTAATTGATTAGCATTCTCCTCTGTGTGGAAATTATATGTGTATTTTATGCTCAAACCTCTACCTCTTTGCAGCAATAGTACTATATTTGAAAACTACACATTAGTCAGAACTAAGATATAGGAAAAACAGGGCAAGGCCACCTGATCTTGAGTTATTAAAACACACGGTTAGTGGAAGTCCAAAACTTTCGGAACACACACAGTTCTGACATTTCAAATATGATCTGTTACAAATCAGAAGTTCCTGTTAAATAAAGCTAAAAAATTGTTCTGCATCACTTGGAATATTGTTTTCAACTGTGATTTAAGAATTTGAATTAAATTTTGTGTGTTTTCTTAATATAAATAATCATTGATCACATTATTTTAGAATATGGGCTTTTAAAACTTTAAAAATGTGAAAGAAAACATGTAGGAGAATCCTCTATTAAATGATAACTTTTTAGAGTTAACAAAATTGAAATGAAAAAATGAAATAATCTTTTCCAACCAGTGTAAAATTAAACATTTTGTCCTTATTCAAATATTAAAGAGAAAAATACCATTATTTTGTCAAGCTGACATGCTTCAATGAGCCAATTAGCTTTTTCCAGAACAACTTTCAGCTTCTCAATTTATATAGTGCACTCTTCTGGATTACTTTTTCCTTTTTGTTTCATTCTACAAAACTTATAACTGAAAAAAAACCCCAAACAAACCAACAAATCACATCATTGAAACTGTACTGGAAGGGTTTTCATTGCCTTCCATAGGAGCAGAACCTTGCATTACTTAATTAGCTGTAAACGAAATTAGCTCTCATTCAGGTGCAGTTAAGCCTCACCGACATGCACTGTTCTTTGTAGAAGCAGCTTCGCTACCTCCATAAAGTAGCCTTACAGTCTGCTCCTGGGGACACCGAAGGAACCCCTCCATCACTCAGTATAGTTGACTTTTGCCACCTCTCCTCACAGGTTTGTTCGGAGCTTGTGCAGTGACAGAGGCAGAGCACTGAGCAGATTGAGAAATCTCCAGCTGAATTAACAGTACTTTAGAAATTTTGCCAGGTGACCATGAATGCCAACAGTCCTGCAGTGACTGATTTATGTTGCTCTCTGAATAATTGCTACCATCTCTGCCCTAGCTAAGGGGAATCAGAGGTGATCAAAAGGAAGAGATTTGCTTTTTTTCCTCAGCAAATAGCAAACTCTCTCAGCAGATTTAAATGGAATAAAAAGGTGTGACCACTTGAGTCCATTTTACTGGATATAGGACAATATGAGTGGCTTTGAGGAATATCCAGGTGATTAATGGTGACATTTTCAAACTGAAATATATGAACTTTTCCTTCTAAACCATCCAGCTGTGTTTTGATGTCTAATTCTGCTTTTTAAAAGGTTAACTCTTCTTAAATGGATGCTTAACATCTTTTCTTATTTTTCTTCAAATTTCCTACTTAACATCTGCTCCAAAATTAAAAAAAAAAAAAAAGCAGAACAAAATATTTTACTTTCTCCAAAATTAAATAAAAATATTTGTTACAAGGTTAAATGACATCTTTTGGCTCACTTTCATTAGACAACACAAAAAAATCTGATATTTTCACATGTCTTTGGGTACTTCTGTACTTCCCCCCAACTGCTTTGCAGTGGAGGTCAGCTAGTCCCAGAGCCACAAGCCCTTTGATATTGCTGGTGCTTCTTTGGTGGAAGAAAAGAGGATCAGATCCAGCATTAACACTGCCCTTCTGTTGAAGCTTTGATGCTAGTCACTAAAAACAACACAGATGCTCCAGGAGCAATAGAGTACACACACCCTTATGCATTTTGTGAAGGATGTTTGTTTCTTTTCCTCTGAAAGGATAACACTTAAAATGCTGTGGTTCGTTTATTCTAATGTCCTTTAGGCAGCATCAGTTCCTTACAGACAATTTAAAATTCTTTCACACTCTAGAAATAACATAGGCAGTAGCAAGTTAGATAAGTCATTCTTAAAGCTATTAGTTTATAATGATGATAGCTTCAGTTCATCTGAAAAATTATTGCTCATAAAATTACTGTATCATAAGCAAACTGCACCTTTTACTGATTTGTTTATCCTTGCAACACTTTCAGCTTGGATAACACTTTTTTTTTTTATTAATATTGCTATTATTTATTTCCCCCCATCAGTTCCATAAGATATCTCATAAAATATACTTTATACTTGCCAGCATTAAGAGAATTACTAAATTCCAATACAGCTGAAGTTGGAACTCTCTAGTGTTGTGACAGGGAGAGAGAGGAAGCAAAAAGAAACCCTCAAAGCCCAATTTGGATGTATTTGGATATTTCTCACAGCCCAAGTGATGAACAAAATTAAAAAAACACAATCATCATCATAAAGCAGAACTACTTTAGACTGTATCTCTTGGGGAGGGGATGGAAAAGTCACAGAGAATTTGCATATTTTGTAAGTTAAGGGGGGAAAAACACCATCACATACTCCATCAAACCGTTCTTCAGAACTTCAGTGATTGCACTCCTGGGGAACACCTGTAGTACTGACACACTGTATGTCCCAGTACGTCTGTGGGCACTCAGATACTAGGTACATATTAAACTCTGCTTGAAAGTCTGAGCTGAGACCCTTTGAACTGACTTTGTTCCAGAAATTAGCCAGCTGTGGACTCTGTGATTGTGCCCTTACTAAGAACTCCTGCGACTTGGTTGGATTGGTTAGACCGGACAAAGCACTGGTGCTGATGTTGCTGCAGCTTCTGTGCACCAGTAGCAGCCCGTTCCTGCACATATGGGCACAGCGAGGAGGACTGACTCTGTTCGGCATTGCTAACCCTCCTCTGAAGTTTGTCAGTCCCCATAGCAGGAGACAGGCTCCCCTTCCCTTCGTCATTTAACTGTCTGGTGAGAAGGTGAAATCCTCAGCTCTTGCACACGCAAAACCAGTTCTTGGGTCAGGTCACCAACCACTTCCCTCTCTGCAGAGCCAGGATTTGGCCACCTATGTCCTCTTTTGTCAGGGGAAGAAACAACAGCAGTGATGATCACCAACCTTTAGTAGCTGGAAGAAAATACTAGAATTAAGTGATTTTTAAAAGAGCAAGGAGCCTATATGCACATTTTGACTCCTCCAATTTTACACTTTCCCATCAGCTGAGTGCAAAAAACTTTTCACGTTCAATTACAGGAATACAGTAGCTTTTTTTCTGGGAAAAAGGAAAAAAAAAAATCTAAGGTAAATTCCCAGAGACTGCCTTTTTGGTCTGTTTGAGAACCAGCTTTCTTCTTCCCAGTGCCCTTCAGGACTCACGTGTGATAACTTGTACAACCAAGCCAAGAGGCAATGCCTCCTTTGCACCGCCGGCTGCCTTTGCACCTCTCAGGCCGGGGGAATATGTCTGTTTGGCAGTTCACTACTGCCCCAAGCATGAGGGGCTTAGGCATATTCACAAGATCCTGCCACTTAGTGATTTACCCCAGGTCAGCTGAGCCATCGCAAAAGATCAAATGAGTGCTCTTAAGATCTTTTATTGATTTTCAAGCTAACTCATTTTACCTTAGATTTGTGGCAGACTTAAGCGTGCACATCCACTCAGTTATGGACAGTTACTACGTCTGAGCCATCATCCTATGTACGCCTACATCCATTCAGCCTTAAAGGTTTATCATCACTCATTTAGCAGCTGTATCTGCACGTGGGAGACTGGGCTGTAATGGTTTGCTTTCCCCTTGCTATAGTTCAGCACAGAAATGTAAGACATAAACCACATTTTGGGACACGGATCAATACGCATTACTGTATGGCCCATCTCCGTCCCTGATGAGGTAAAAGGCTCAGCACAGTCAGGCAGCTGTAAATTCTCCGACGTTGCGTCTGGCAATAACAAGAGCACCACAGTGAGGAGTAGAGGGCAGGACAGCTGCTGTGATTCTCTATCAGTTTTCTCACAGATATCACAGAGAAAATATCTTGCCCCAGCTCTGGGGACTCACCTAAATGCCAGCCTAAAACACCGCTTGCAATGTGCTCAGAAACTGTCATAAGAGCAGCACTGAAACGGGGAGATTCTTGCAAGTTGTGCATTGCCAGTAAGCTGTGGGGACTCCTTTTGCTTTACGCTGTTTGTCTTTTCTATTGCTCTCCAGACTTCTTGTATCCTAGTTTTTTCAGGGCTGAGCCTATTTTACTGGCCAGAAGCTAGTACAGTCTTGCTTGGGCTCTTTTGGTGCAAGAGGTGTTCAAATAAATACTATCAAGTAATAACAAATAGTTTCAATTAAATAAAAGCAAGAACTGGGCGGCTATGCAGAAGTGGAGTTTCAGAAGCTTCCAAGGACAGGATGCTATTAAAATTCTTTTGTTCCTGTTTCTAAAGGAGCTCTGCTTTGCAAACAAACCAGGAACCCTTCAGGTTTTCAAATACACAGGAATTACAGTATCTGTCATACATGTCATCTTAAATCTGTAATGTTAATTTGATTGCATGGAAATATCTTTTTAGTGGCGATGAAACTGTTTATTGGGGACTGCACCAAGCCAGGGATGTCCTGGTTTTGGCTGGAATAGAGTTAATTGTCTTCCTAGTAGCTGATGTAGTGCTGTTTTGGATTTAGTATGAGAAGAATGTTGATAACACACTGATGTTTTCAGTTGTTGCTAAGTAGTGTTTAGACTAAGTCAAGGATTTTTCAGCTTCTTACACCCAGCCAACAAGAAGGCTGGAGGGGCACAAGAAGCTGGGGGGGGGGACACACAGCCAGGGCAGCTGACCCAAACTGGCCAAAGGGGTATTCCAGACCATTTGATGTCATGCCCAGTATATAAACTGGGGGAAGTTGGCTGGAGTGGGTAGGGGCAGCGGGGAGCAGATTGCTGCTTGGGAACTAACTGGGCATCGGTCATCGAGTGGTGAGCAATTGCATTATGCATCACTTGTTTTGTATATTCCAATTCTTTTATTATATTATTGTCATATTTTTTATTATTATTATTATTATTATTTATTATTATTATTATTTTCTGCCTTTCTGTCCTTTTAAACTGTCTTTATCTCAACCCATGAGTTTTACTTTTTTTTTTTCCAATTTTATCCCCCATCCCACTCCGTGGGGGGAAAGTGAGCAAGCAGTTGCATGGTGCTTAGTTGCTGACTGGGGTTAGACCACGACAAGGGAGAAAGCCAGCCAGATTTTCCAGATATAGCAGTGGCTAGCAGAAGTGAGCATAATTAGATTATGAAAAGAAATCTAAAATTGCTGAGTCCTCAGCAACTCCATTCAGATCTCATGGTTTAAAGGAAAATTGCACTGTTTCAATGTCTGGCAATCAACAAGATTATATGCTAAGAGTCATTTCACATAAACTGTGAAATATATTTGGAAATAATCTCTTTCCCTTCCACCTGATGCTTGTGCTGCATATTCAACGTAATTGACAGCTTTAGCTAATTTATTACCAAACAGAAAGTCTGATAAAGAGGGGGAAACTGAGGCAAATGGGTGTGACATGATTTGCTGAAAGGCATGAAGGAAACTGTAAGGGAGGACAAGGCAGTTTCAGGGGACTTTAGAGTCGCTTTGATTCCTGTCTCTGCCACACGCCTCTGGTGTGAATGTTGGCAATAAGCCAGCAATGCAAATTCAGCAGCTTTACAGGTTGAGAGGAAGGCCTTGACTACTTCTTCTCTGGTGATCTCCACACCCTTATCATAGTACCACTTGCCAAATAAGATTTGCTCTTTCTTCCTCTGAAGTTTAGTTGCAGTCTCTTTCTCTTATTCTTTCAAGATCTGGTCCAGTCCTCCCCATTATGATCCCTGCTTCCCGCTCCCAGTCCTCAAAGCAAATTGCCTCTCTCAAGGCTACTTAACCTATTTAAAATGACAAGCAAGTTTCAACACTAAAACTCAACCGAAGCTTTCTGTGCAGCCTGTGCGGTGAAAGCCAGGGCTGCAAATCTCTTTCACCAAGCTGCTTTGAGAATTCAAAGGGGAAAAAAAATGCGTGAAAGCAGCAGCCCAGACTAGAACTATAGAGGGAAATCAATTTAAATGTAGACCACAAAGAGGTTGGATAACACAGACCTCATCAGCTCAGTGCCACTTATGCAACAGCTGCACTCAAGTTTCAAAAAGTCATTCTTCTGGAGCTTTAACACAAAAGGTAACTCCATCAAATATTCCACTGAACACAGCAGTAGCAGTCAGCTCGTTCAAGCACAGCCCCTCCACACTGTCATATAAGCCCTTTATGCTAAATTGCTGCAACTACCTCACTGCCTCGACACTACATAAATAGAATTCCTCCATACTCATGTCTGGTTTCATAAACCCACTTCAAACCCCCAGTGAAATTGAAGTTTCATGATGAACACCTCTGGGAGTGGGAAGGGAAATGTCTGGTAATAAGGTAACTTGTGAGTGAGTTTGGTGACAACTTTGAGGGGTTTTTAATTCAAACTCCAAGTGCTTTTATTTGAGAAAGTGAAAACCTTGATGTTGGGAATTATCAAAGGTAATTGATGTCATTACGCCCTTTCTAGAGAACATATAATTATTGATGCTCATAGGCTGAGTAACCAAGTACAGAACTGCAGCTGATACAAACAGGCCAACTTGATGCCTTCCATCTGAAAAAACAAGCTATTTTCCCTGTATTTTTTTTCTAAATATACCTGGATGCACTTGATCTACCATTTTAAATTTCGTGTGATCACAGCCATATACCACTTAATATCCCTGCATCTAAAAAACTTGTTTATTGTGCATTTTTTCTCCTGTTTATGGATCTCCTACCTGTTCTGAAAATTCAAAGACTGCTTCCACGCTCACAATTGACTCTACCTCAACCTGGCATCTGCAGAGAATTACATGCCCCAAAAGCTACATCATTGAGCCTAAAGCCCCCTGCACGTGCTGAACCCTTCTGCCTGTGTGGAGCTGGGTTGGAGGGACTAACCCTCAGGCAGGACACACAGCACCAAACTCACAGCACGGGTGGACCGCGATGAAGGAGGGTTGGACCTGCACCCCACTGCTCACAAACCCTCTCTGTTCCTTGTCAAGTCATACACACAATGACTACACATAGGCCTTGACTGGAGCTGTGGGAAAATGTCAGTCAGGTGCTGCATAATGGTCAGGACGTGGAGGTTGGACACTGAAAGTCCCTCCAGGTATTGGGACTGAAGCAGAGGGGCTATATCTTTCCCACTTTGATGCACACAGTAGCTGAATGGCCCCGCCTGTGGCACCTGTGAGACGGCATGAGCTGTTGCAGGAGTTTGGCTTCTATTACATTACCCTTTCTACTCCCTGAATAACTGGAGTCCTGTCTCCTAAACCACCCCAGTGTGCCAAGTGGAGGTACTATTACAGGCTTACGCCAGCCTGGACAACATCTCAACATTGGTTATTAAAAAATGCATGAAAACTCAACCCTAAAATCAAACTAAACAGGAAAGAAAAAAAAAAAAAAATCACTCTGGAGTGTTTATTACCTTCCCATTGCTTCTCACCTCTTCCACACCCCTGTTAGTCCATGACTTTGCTCCTAATTCATCTTCCTTCCCTACCAACCTAAATACATCTCATCACATCTCTTTGAGTCATTTTGGTTTCATGCTTTGCATCTCTTGCTCAGAGAGCTACATAACTTACCTACTGCTGCTCACGTGGTGGTGCCTGAGACCACTGTTTACTGTTCTTCACTTCTCTTTCTGCTTCCCTCAGGCCCCTTCTTTGGAAAAACATCTTTTCGTCTCCTCCCCCAACAACTGTTCTTTCCTCCAGTAAGTTTATTACTACAAATATGTGTAAGAATAATAATAAACGATATTAGTGTGTACAGACATCAAAGCCTGCAGCTCCCCAACATAACTGAGAGGCGTTGCAGAATGAATAAGAAGCTGAGAAGATACTCGGACAGAAGAAAGGATCCACTGCAGGTAGACAAAGCAAGACAGTGCCTAAATAAAGTGGCTTTATGTCCTTGCAAGCAAGAGGCTCCAGCTTTACCAGTTTGTAACTGTGATATATATATATTAAAAAAGTAGACTCTAAATTTAGGAAAACATTTACTCAGTTTCCGTATTAATCAGTAGGATAATTATGTTCGTTATAAGTTTCCAGAAGTCCTATGGTGTTTTTGCCTCTAGCTGACTGACATTTTGCTACCTCATTGCTGTTTCCTTTTCCAACTTTTTGCATCGTAGTATATAATGTTTAGAACAGCTCAGTGAAACACATGAAACTGGTTTTCAGCCACTTTGTTATGTTTGAACTCCCAGCCTTGTATTAATTTCACTCTTCATGATTAAGTAAATACCTCTTTATGAGAGAAAAATTAACTAAAGCAAAGATATAATTGTTTTTCTTCATGCAGTTATGCAGTTAAAATACTCAGTTTCTGCTCATTTAAACTTGAAAGGAAATACGTTCCAGGCAGAATTCTGACTGAGCTGAAAATATTATAAATTAGGCTGCTATAATGGGTCTAATTGTGTGGTTTAATTATTAGATTATACAGGAGAATACAAAGTGGGCATTTTGTTAGATGAAGACGGTGTCATCTGTCTGCCCAAGGTCTTTGGGTAAAAACTGTAAGCTTTAAAAAGACTTTTGTTTTTGTGGTATGTATAATTTTTCAAAGCTGGACAACTACTAAACCCACTAATTATATACATTAATAATCATAACTACCTAAACATTACTTGTATATATGAATAATAAAACTCCCAAACAAGCCATCAGGTTAACAATAAGGACAGCAGACATCCTACTTTCAAGGCATAAGATTCAAATATCCAGCATATAATTTTACCCTTTGCCATACCTCTCATTCCTTCCCCAAGTTAACAGAGGAGGTGCTGTGGGACTGTGTGTGGTCAAATGGTACTAACAAGCATTCGGGAATAAAATCTGCCTCCGGATCAGACACACTGGCTGTGCTGGTACTTCTCTTCCTACAGGCACCCATCCGAACAAACCAGATCACCAGGGTGTTCAGAAACTAATGGAGGGTCATAAATATCCCTTAAACACATGAAATGGTAACTCTGAGGATATTTGGAAGTGATGCAAATTGATGTCACTTTATCTTAAAAGTAATTTTTAAAATTTTTTTATAACCCTGATGCTCAGTGAATAAACAACTCTTCTACCTTTGAGATTCATTTTTTCCCTCATGGCATGTTGTTGCCTAGAGATTTTTAGGCATTTTCCATTCAGTTTTGCTGTCCTAGAGAACACATTTTTATCCTCGTGTTTCTTCTAGGCTTTAGCCATTTAAAACTTGCAAGGATTTGGGGGTAGCCCAACTGTAGCCATTTTAAATCCTGTTACCTCTCTCCAATTTTAACCATTCTGAACTCTAGCTGTAGAGTTTTCTTTTCCATCTTTTATGAGACTGCTGTATTCTCACAGACCTGATATTGTGAGATGCTGAGGCACTCCTGAAAAGCTTAAAATAATGCTTTTAATAATACCCTTCTTTCTAATGAATAAAAGGCTAAACTAACTTGATCTATGTGATACTTTGTCCATTTATGAAATATGAATTTGTGCATACATTAATATTAATATTTTTCTTCTTGAAAAGAGACCAGCCTTCTGCTGACTCTGAGTGGAGTTTCATTCAAGCAGCACAAATAAGGTCAAAGACAATCTCTTCTCAATTAAAGGAAGCACGTAATATTGATTTAATAAAATTTTAACATTACTTAATGACAGCTAGATATTATGTTCAGAGCAGAAAGACTGACATTTTATTGTAATCAATATGTATTTTATTAAAATCAATGTGCTCCATGAACTATTCTACAGAGCCTTAATAACATCTAATCTGCCACACTGCAGAAAGGGAGAGGTTGTCATCTGCAGGTAAGATTGTTTGACAGAAGAATTGTTACGTGTATAATTCGCAAGTTTCGATTTTTCTTAGAGGCCAATGAATGTGATTTGTATCATTACAAGCAGTAAGTGTTTAACCCCAGGTAATTTCAGGTAGCCAGGAGGAGTGAGGACCTGGAAAGAACCAAAGTAATAGTATGCCCAGTATTTGCCTGCCAGTTTTAAATTCAGCCCTGATCAAACCTGTGCATAGCAGGAGAGATGCTTCCATCCAGGACAGCCCTCAGTCCCTGTGTAAGCCGACTCTGACGTACTCCCCCAAAACACATCCCTGACAAAGAGCTGCCCCCGTTGCTGACACCTTCTCGGTGTCAATGTGCGCTCCAAGACCTGAAGGATGTTCCAGTTCTACCAATGCTCTCTGAAGGCCAAGGTTTCAGTATGAAAAGTAGGAACATGGATGTGCTTGCACTCTTACTAGCTTTATGCTGTAAAATAAATCAATAGCTGCATGCTTCGCTCCCTCTCTGGTGCCTGGAACACACAAAGATACTTCACCACCTATTACAGCTGCTAACAGACTCTGCATTAGCTCAAGTGATTGAGAGATGCTCTTCGGACCTGAAGGGTCAGGTTTTGTCTTTTTAACAGTGTGAGGAGAAAAGGTCATCCCACCTGCAACTGTTACAGGACTTGCCTTTCACTGATCACACTCTAGACTACACTAGCATCAATGCTTTCCTTAGCAGTCCCTTAAATTACCCTAGTGCTTTAGTGAAAGGGAATGTAATTCTCCTTTAATTCTTTACTGCTTTTTTTAACCTATCTCATAATTATTTTAAAGAGCTTTTCTTATCCTAAAAGCTAATGGGCAAATGACCCAAATATGCTTTTGTGATTAATTTTATTTATTTCTTTTTGTGCAGCTATAGTCAGAGACTAAAAGGAGTGAAAGCTGGCAGTCTTGTTAACCAGGGCTTTCACTGTCTCCTTTCAACCTTCTCATTCCATTCTCTTCTTCATCCTGTGCACAGCATCGAGAGAGAAGCAGAGTGTTGCAACTTTGAGAGATCCCTTAATATATTATTTTACATCCTGCACGTTGCGCATACAACAGCACCAAGCTCTCCTACCTGGTCATACAGAGCGAGACAAAGATTTCTTCCATTATTTCTATTGTGTTTCACCACAGTAGAGGCAGAATTGGTGACATCAGACAATGGCCATCACCCACTGTATATTGTCCAGAATGACAAAACACAATATGTAAAGCCCTGGCAAATGCTTTCATTCTCTTCCTTTCAAGTGGGTTTTGTTTGATCCCTTGGGTGTGCACAGAGGGCAGGGTGGATGAAAACCTGTTGTCACTGGGAGAGTTCTGCTGAAAAAGCCTTTCTCCCAGCTCTAGCTGAATCTATGAACACAACGCCCCTTGGTTTACAGGCTGTGCTCCCAGTTTTAACAGAGTTTATGTTCATCAGCTTGTGATTCACCTTGAAGGCTTACTTCTAATTACCTACCACAGAAATAAGCAGTTTGTCTGTGCTTGCCATGACCACGAAACCCAGCGAGAATTGATTTGTGTCTTCCTACCTCCACCAAGGAAAATTTAATAGAACAGAGTTTTCTGAACAGGGCTGTACAAAATGCTGGGGTAAAAATATCAATACAAAATAAGGAACAGCACAAAGGTATTTCCATTATCAACTAATATTTATGACAAAAAGTCAAGACAAACTAACACCAGGAGTAACTTATAACTAGAATTGTGTCCTAGCTTACCTTTAAAAAAAAAAAAAATGTTTTTCTGGGTGTGAAGACTGCCTATCCATATGTATTTTATGCCTCATTTACCCTGAATCTTTCACACTTTGACAAGGACAGGAAAAATCAGGACTGGACCCGGGACCTAAGATAACCTCCAGTTAAGATTTCTACTTTAAAACACTGTAGTGTGTGGCTCCTCTGCATTTTCGATACCCATCTGTACATACATCTTATAAAGAACATATTTACTCTTTAGAATAAGCACTTTCTGATTCTGGTCTAGCTTTTAACTGAAATCCTATTATACATATCTTGATTTCTAAACAAGTATTTTTCATTCACTATAAAGCAAAGGGAAGGAAAACAAATTTAGGCACAAGAAAAAGAGAACACTGAAAAAACATTATAATCAGTACAAATTTGTTTTCCAGAAGGAATCTCAGAAGATGTAGCCCAAAAGAATATTATACAAGAGTTAGAAAATAAGTAACATGGGAAAGCCTTTAACCTAATTATGGTTTTCTTATTATTTTATTGGCATTATCAAATTTTCATGGCTGAGCCAGCACAACTGCTGTAGCCTTGCCTGCTGTCATTACTCAATGTTATCTTTTATTTATACCAAATTATAAATGTGTGTGTGGCACTCTGCAAACAAACAAGAGATGCAGCCTGTGCTTCTTGGCTAAATTTTACCAGTGCTATACTTTATACATAGCTTAGAAGGCACCTTCTTCAAGGTCCTCCCACTGTTAAGATCTCCTCAGACCCACAGAGCTACTCATAAATTTGTGCCCCTGAGAAACAATAAACTGTTCACCCTCAATTGAACCTTATCCCCTAGCTATCTAATCCTTGAGGAGTGGCTCAACTTTTCAGCAGTTAAGTTTTGCAAGCATGTAAGGCAGCTCTTTTGTGCTTTTCATATTGAGAGTGAAACCCATAAGGTTGGCCTCCTGTTTCATGTTTTCCTGGAACAAGGTCTACCTTCCTCTTGTTTGCAAGGCAGCCACAAGGCACGACACCATCGAGCAGCTTGGAGGCGAGTCGTCAGCTGTCCTGGAGTCGTGGAGCAGGGCTCGACAGGCACTGCTCCGTCACTGGAGTTATGCCTCCAGAAAGCCCTGTTGGGCAAGTAAGCCACACACAGATGATAAAATACTCTACAAAGCTTATCCCTTTGGCCCTGGTGTGCATATTACAACTGTGCTATTCAGACCTTCATCTTGCTGGGGAAAAGACCTTAAAGTGCTACTAAACGTCTGCATTAGTGCCGCCCAGAGCCACCTGCATCCTTGCAAGGCTGAGCACTTGCCACCAGGTCCAATGCAAACACAAGACATCCCTTTGCCTGCCTCATCTAAAAGGCCCTGATAGATGCTCCCAGCTACCTCCAGCAAGATCAGGACCTGTGCAGATTGAACAACAAAAAAAAAAAAACCCAACCAAAAAAAACCCAAAACCACCACCAACAACAACAACAACAAAAGGACGTGATTTGCTCTTTTATCCAAACATCAGCCAATATGTAGAAGAGTACTGAGCTACTCTATACTAGCTAGTTAACAGAGGATAGGCCGGGAAAGCTGTATTACTGTCTCTAACCCAAGTGCCCTAACCATAGTCATGCCCAATCAGTCTCTATTTCTCCAGGTCAGTGAATAGAGAACTGCTCCGTACAAACTGGAACAGCTTCAACAGGAATGACTAAAAGTACCTCACTGAGCCCTGCGATTCAAGGAACATATTCTAGAAGTCATATCATCGATAGCTGAACTCAGCTGGAGCTTGTGCAGCCAGCATCATCTAGGATTTTGGACTAAGCTAAAGCAGGATATGATAAGGGATGGTAAGAGACATTACATGTGATGGGATATGATTTACTGAACTCAGCATTTATGGTTGGTTTGCTTAGCAACACACCCCTGGAGGGCTTCATATATTACTTTTTATAAAAATACTGGTTTTATTGCACACCCAGAAACCCAGGATTTATGGCAGAGCATGTCAAATGATAGAAATAAAAAATAAAGCACATTCTTAATGTTGTTTTTGGGGAACAAAAGAGCTAAACGCAGTATAACATGAACATAACCTTTTGTACATGACAGGCAACAAATGGTTGTCAAAAAAAATGCAAATCACCAGAAGTTAAAATATACTTCTCAATTTTATCAGTAATTAATACACATCATTTACTAGTCATTATTTCCTGGTCCTTTCAAAGAGTTCCAGAAGGCATCCTGTCCATAGAATTACACTTAATTCTATGGATAGAATAAAACTTATTTCATTCAACCATAAAAAATGCAGGTGTCTCACCTACACTGGCCATGTCATCTTCCTCTATAGTCATTGGAGGGAAGGAGGGACTGCTCCATGCCTGGATGAGACACTTTTCTCAGCTTAGGGTGGCATTGCTTTCTGGAGGTGGAGTAATATCTCTGTGTTGATGATAGAGGAGAACTGGACAACTGACAACAACAGGATTTCTAATTTCACATGGTTGGATCACATGTAATGTGATTTTTGGAGACTGATTCTCTGCATAACAAATGACACTTAAATGAAAAATGCCCCATGAAACTCAGGCATGTGCTTGTTTGTTAAAAATTGAAAAAACATATGCGTAACAAGCATAAAGGAATGGAATAAATATGGATTAACCAGCCATTAACTAACCAAAATCTTTAAAGTACCCATTATTCGTAATATGTAGTCCAGCCTTTTCGACAGAGAAAGAACTTTTGGTCTCTCTTATTTTCATTACTTTACTGAACTATAGATTAAAATGCAACTTCTTAGATACCTAGACACAGTTAGTATTAACTTACAGCACAATTTGCAAGATGGTGAGAATTGCAGGAACTCCTGGGAAATGACTGACCTCAGCCAGTTTTAGCTGAATTTGAGAGCATTCACACCCCAAATCCCCTGGTTCACCAATTCACTTTCCTTTCAATGGGAGACAGGCATCTAAGTAGTAGTTTGCAGGTTTAAGTCTAACTGCTTTGTGATCTCGAAGAAAGAAACCATTATCGCTTTAGGATCCAGGCCCTGACTAAGGAAAGGATTTAAGCAAATCCTTACATTTCAGTTTGTTATGATCAGACACACAGAATTTTTCCTAAAGAAAGGATATTTTTTGCATGACTGCCCCAAAACTTAGCCCTACTAGTTTTCATCCCAGCTGTTAATTTGGAAAAAAAAATAATAAAGAAACTAAAGTTTATCCTAAAAATTAGCATTTCTAGTATGGTATATAACATGTTTGTGTGAACGCATTCTGTTTTTTTGAAAATTAATAGAAAATATACCCTACTACTAGATACACCCAAGAAATATATTGACTTTCAGCACATTCACTCTTCAGTAATCTTAATTTCAAATTATATTGATGTCCCTTCACAACTTGCCCTGTTGCACACATACAGCCTGTCAAGCCCAGATGAAAGGCCAAAGTGAGTTTTTTGAGTGGGAAGATGTCTCACATAAAAAAAACATTCCTTCCTCTTCTTTTTTAACACGAATGCTGAATAAACAACTTTTCGATGATACAAGGTAATGAATTGCAAACTTGCCAAAATCCAATTATTAATCTGATATTCAGATATTTATTTCATTCCTTGTAAGAATTCTGCAAGATCAGCTCTGCATAATTGCACTTTCTGGGAGGCTTCCATGCTAGGCCCCATTTAAAAGATCATTCTTTAATACAGTACTGCTGCAATGCCATGAGAATACAAGCATGTTTAGTGCACATTCAATAACTGTCTGCACAAGTGAAAAGAAAAAACATTGAGTTATATTTAATGAATGTGATGCTGGCAAAGGGGCCCTATTTTCAATATTCAAGTGTGCTATGCAGTCTATTTAATTTAATAAAAAAAGCAATGATGGGAATTATAGCACATAAATTGGGTACATTGACATTAAAACCTGTTTCTCATAATTAAGAAACAACTTTCATACAAACCTAATAGTATAGTGCTGTTCCACAAACACTTCAGTCTCACCGAAATCAGCGGTATTGCTCAGAAGGGTTATAATGCTTTTGCTCCTCAATCTGACACCTGTTTCCCCCCACATCCCTGCTTTCTTTTCTGCCACATGGGTAACTTTGGTTCAAAAAATACCATGGCAACAAACATTAAAATGGTTTTCAAATTCATCATTTTCCCACTCTGATCCCCTGTATGTCCATATAACTACTATCATCAGTGAAAAGAAAGGCAGAAAGGTAAGATGGGACCATCCCTTTTGGCAGTGTTACTAGGATATGATATACTAGATTGATTGTGAAAATATGACAGACATATCAATGCAGCAGAGAGAGTTTCCATGACAAAAACACTTGTTTAGAAAGTACTGTACTTCCCAAAGGCTGTAGATGTTATTTATTAGTGTATGGCAACTGAATATTTCACTAACTTTCCCACATTTCTATTTTAAAATATTTGAAACCTGCCATGTAAGAAAAGCTTTACCATCTAAATATTTAGTACTTGTTGACATGGTATGAAACAGATTATGACCGTAATTTCTAAATACATGGGAAACAGAAACAGAAAGGCAACATTTGCTCATTAAGAGCCAACCTCAACTCTACCAGATATTTTGTCATATTAACTCCTTTGTCATGTTTTCCATAGTTCTGGTTTGTAAATGTGTTAAAAATCTACACTGCTTTTCTCCCTTGGCTCTACTGGTGGCTGAAGGACTGTGAATATGATGCTTCATGAGAAGACAAACACTTGCCTTTTCCTCCTTCCTGAGTTTGGGATGGGCTAAATGTCATGGGCTAATGTGGGATAAGGAATAGTGTATGTACATCGTCACTCCCACCAAGCTTCAGAAAAACTGGTGCTGCCTTAGTGATGAGGCTACTGCCAGCTCTGTCAGAGTGGAAGCTGCTGCACAGAACAGTATCATTGCTCTCTTGTACCCTCCGTGATGGTTTTGACTGGAAATCCTACCTAGAGCCTAAGAGAGAAGGTTTTTTACCATCCCAAGTTTATTGAAATCTAGGGATCTGAAAGACTGGAGTTTTAAGGAGAGGACTAGGACAAATATAAGGGAGAACACTAGAACAAAAGACAAAGCCTTCTACATTTTAAAATGTATGAGCCATTCACCTGTGCCACTGTAGGGGCTTCTGAGATACAAACAGAAAGTTCGGATTTTCTCCTGCAGCAGACAATGGTTGACCTGCATAATACATGCTACTTAAAGTCATTACACAACCTGGGGTGTGCAGTAAATAAGTAATAAAAAAATGTTGCCTTGCATTCTGCTGTATAACTGCCTGCGGTATAATTTATCCCTCAAGCAAAAGGAAACAATCACCTACAAAAGCTACTTAGCTACTATGAATAATTGAAATGGCCACCAAATCTGTAGTTCAGACCCATCCTAACATTTTGATAGAGAAAAAAAGGGTTCAAGTCCTTGCATTGTATAAAATCAACGAAATTTGCTGTTCTGATTCTATACATAGGTAATTCAGAAACTTATTCCCAGCTAGCTTGTATTATAAGAGGTATATTCTTTTTAGCCAGGTGTTATTCCACAGACTTTAATATTAATGTAAAGACAGTCTCTAAAAGGCTGAGAGCTGGAGAAACAAAACAAGTAAAGCCAGGTCAGAGAATAGCCCTTGCTTTCTGGGTTGATACACTAGTTGTGACTTGATGAACTCATCCCTGATGAACAGGACTCTTCATCAAAACATTACTCCTCTGAGGAATCCAAGCAGACTCCTTCAAAAAGCAATTCTGGCGTACTTCAAAAAGAATCACTGCTGAGACATGTTCCCCACAAGTGGAGATTTATCCTATACTACAAAAAGTAATTAACACGGCTGTTATGTTGCATTTGTCTTGATTTGATGGGAAATCCACTCCATGTTGTAAACTTTGTCATATTTTACAGTACTTATTTGCTTCCATTATCTGTTCCACTATTAGCTAAGTTTTATGACCATTATAACGAGCACATTATATTAATCATAGCTAATAAAGTCTCTCTCCTCCCCTCTATCGTATCACCAATTTTTGCTCTGGTAGAGCAAAGGGAAAAAATGTGGGGGAGATAAAAGCGGTATCTCAGTACTTTAGGTGTGGATACCATATGAACGTATGGCTGGCCAGCATCATGGTCTGCCTCTGACTTAAAGTGGGATGACCAGTCTAGCTATTGAGAGGTGTGGAGCCTGTGCTGATACATGGGCTGGCCAGGGAACCTGAATATCCAGCTGTGGAGATTGTGTCAACCAGCAAACCAGTTATGACCAGCATTGTAGGGTCATCTTGTAACTCAAGTGAAACCCCCAAAGCAGGGACCTGGGAAGCTCTACTACTTGCAACTGTTTCTGGACATTTCTTTTCCCTTGTTTCTCTGAGGTATGTGATGTATTTCCAATGAATATACAAATGTGACTTGCAGAGTCAAGATGGTTGGTCATCCCCGGTCTACTGTGCTTAGCGCCAACTTTACTGCACTTGTTTTGGATGGATGCAGAATGTAGTCAAGGATCTGCAGCTGGCACATTTTCAATGTCCAGGAGCTGTTTTCTGCAAAAAGAATTATTTTCTAACTATTTGAGACTAGCTTCTTATCCCTTCTGCTGCTTGACTAGTGAAGAAGGCTGTATGCCAATAAGCAATGCAGCCATATGGTTTGCCTTACCCTGGAAATGTCAGCCAGAAAGACTTTGAGGGTATTCGTGCCTACTGTCTAAACATTCATCATGGCTGTGGTGATAGGAAAGGACAAATGCCATTGTCTGCATGCTTGTACCCAGGCATGACCAAGTTAGCCATTAGGGACTGCAGTAACCTGTACTGTCTGACTCTGAACTGGAAGTATTCTCCCCTGACACACTTGTATAACAACATTACATTGCTTACTTTGGCTGATGTACGGGGAAAAAAAAACAGAAAAAAACTCCTAGTCATGAAATAACAGGGCTTTCCTTACAGGTCTGAGAGAATCCTGATCTTTGGGAGCCCCTCTGTGATAAAATGAAATGCAGAGCTTAGTTTATGAACTCTTTGGCGAAGAGTGTATCTTCCCACTGCCTGACCACCGAATGCAATGGTGCCCTGTTCAGGATCATATGACTAGCATATAATTTCTTTCTTCTGCTCTGTCCCAGGAGCAACCCATCCCCAGAGTGTGAGGAAGCACAGTTGTTTGCATTCAGATTAGATAAGCTTGATATTATAATGGAGATAAAAAAATGTCCTAGCTTATTCAACCAAAGGTCCTGATTCTTGACCTCTTCGTAATTCCACTGATTCCCATCTGTGTTCTCACAGTGGTCAGGATCCACCAAGGCAGGATCCATTCAAGGAGGGGGCCTTGGTGCATAAGTGTAGTTACTTCAATGGTTAGGTACACTTTCTGCATACTAAAGAGACCCTAAAATAGGAAAGCTTTCATTGCCAGGAGTTAAAGTGCCTTTAATATTTATTATACACTTAATATGCCTCTTCAGAAAATCCTTTGAGGGAAATAACAAAGATCAATAGAGGCCTGATGAATCCTAAATGGAGAAACTAAAAGAAGTATTTATTTTTCTGTCTATGTATCTCTTAGGGATGACAGCAAATCTGCAGGCATATTATAGCAATGGCCCAGGGTATTCTGTGGAATTAAGGGAAGGGGAAGACATTTTTAAGCACAAGAGCAAAGACTGTGCACTACCACAATGTTAATTACCATGCAAAGCATCAAACCACACATCTGTCTTTCCAGAAACAATGTGCTCACAGAACTAATGAATAAAATACTAGACTATTTATCAAAATACTGTGCATGAAATTCACACGGAACATGACATCTTTAAGAAAATATCAACCATCTACTGCAGAAGAAGAATGACCTGTATCTTTTTGACTGTGCCAATACTAAGCTGAGTTTATTTCTTGGGATCACATTTAATTATGAAAAAGAACGAGAAAAAAAAAAAGACAACCCTGGGGAAATTATCAAATTGTTAATAAAATTTTGGCAGCACTGTATAATTATAACCCCTCAAGGAGTCAAAAATTCTCTGCTTCTTTATTTACATATAGAAAGATGCCCAGTGTTTGACACCCATTTGTCATAAATGCCATTGAAATTACAGTTGATGCAAAATTTCGGTGGTATCAATACCATACAGTAAGCAGGCAGTAAGCACAAATAAGACGATATTTGGCTGAGAACTATAATCATTAGTGTTCCAAATGGACCCTATATTACTGATGCATATAGCTCACTGATAAATACTCCTTAGTACCCCTGTATAATGAAACTTGTCACCTGCACTGTGCAAGCTCTTCTTAGCATTTAGAATTAGAACTCACATAGAGATTATGCCTGCACAAGGCTTTTTTGTACAATATTATTAACTTACCCTTGTATAATACCACAATGAATGTGCAAGGCAAATAGTTACTCCTATGTTACTGGAGGATTTCTCTCGTGGCTTGCTTCTTCCATGAAATTAAGTCCTTCAAACATGGGCATTTGCTTCCTGCATGGTATAAATTTACCCAGATACATCAATATTGCAGTCAAACTCTTCCAGCTTCCCCTGACGTACGTAATTTCCAGAAATAAACTCTCTAGACATTTTAAGTGTAAACCCTATTTAAGCTTCAGAGGGATCAGATATAGTTTGGTATCTTCAGCTGGCAGCTTGAATCAGAATATGTATGTGCCACCAGGCTGCTTGTCCCCTTTCTATGCTTGACTGGAAACAGAAGGGTCTGCAACTTGATAGAAAATCTTTTTTACTAAGTTTATTATTGACTAGAGTGGTTACACTAGGCATCCATCTGGATCTTGAATGCTTCCCAGCACCACCCACTGCTATCTTACAATCTGAAGTTAAATGTTAAATTAAATAAGCTGAAGCCTGGTGGAAGAAATAAATACCATCTCATTCCTTGAGGCTATCCAGCACAGTTTATATAGTCCCTATATTTGAATAAATACAATGTGAACAAAATTTCTCATCCACACTTTACGACTTTGGTGTCTAACAGACTAAGATATGTTTATTTGGAAAAAGATCACCCATCTAAAAGTTTCAGGGAACTTTCTCTGAACCCTATCATAATTGGGGTAACATCAATATTTCAGTGTTAAGCAGAAGTGTTGGCCAAATTTTTTAATGTGCTCATTTCTGGAGAAGCTGGATGCTGAAATATTTCTTATACTATAAATGCTTTGTGATGAGTAAGTCTTGATAGAATAGTCTATTAACTGAAGGCAGAATCACCAAAAGAACTGGTAAATTGGCCAGCCACCAAAAAGACAAGAAATGCATATTTGTTTATTGTTAGCTACATAATTGTTCAAAAGAGCAACAAGTTGTTAAAATCATTTTAAAAATTCACTGCCGATACAAAATGAAACTGAAGAGATTTGTTTATAGAGGATGTTTGGCACCAAAGGGAGAATTAATCTTTCAAAACTCTGACTTCAAATGGCCTTTTGAAAACCTATCCTTCAGTCACTGATTTAGATTTTCAATTTTTGCCATTTTGTAAAAACTTCATGTGCTTCATGTGCTTTACCACCTACCTCCCATATTCTATCTTTTATTCAAAACACCCTGTTTAGATTAGGAAGAATCAACAGATGATTATCTGCCCATTAAATCAAATCACTTGGCACCGAGAAATTCTAGCTTCTTGGCAGCAGGTTATTTATACAGAAGAAAGTTGGCAATAAAGAATAGCCAACCATTACAGTTTTAGCATCTCAAATATCTGTAATAACTCTTGATATGAAAAATTAAGAGAATGGATGTTGGCTTTATTTATTAAACTACCCCCTTGCTGAGGAAATAGTCTTGGAAATTATTGTTTAACACAGTGCATTAATTAAGTTCTACCTAAAAATCCCATATTCTAGATTTCATGATTTATTTATTTTGGTTGTAAGATTTATTGTAGCAATTCAATACAGTTGGATGCCTTTCCTTCTCGTTTTATCCGAACAGTGTTTTCATTGTATTCTTCTTTCAGTACGTAAGCCTGTAAAGTAATCCCTGTTGGTTTAAAGACAATGGTAGACCTATGGTTGTTCATATAAAAAAATTGCTTGTTTAAGAAAAAAAAAGACAAATGGTTTTGTTTGGAGTATTTGTTCTATGAATATAAAAAGTTTTAATGTAAAAGTGAAGTTAACAGAGTTTTGCTAGGTTTCAAAAGATTTCAGAAACTCACAGACACGGTAACAAACCAGACTTGAGCATGTTGCTTTGGCATGCCTTGCGGTCATGCCCTCTCATTAACAAGATACCTAGCTATTCATTAAAGCACAAAATAAATAGTAGGCATCTCAAATAACTGGAAATGAAGCAAACTCCTTCATGATGAAGGAGCACTGTAATGAAAGGAAAGGTGGAAGGCAGCAAGCTATGTGAAGATAAGGAAAGGGTTCAAAAAGGACAGTTATTAAAATACAGTATCACAGAGCCATGGGAGAAGAACAGAGGAAGAAAGATGATGTCTGAGGAAGCTGCTGTTAATACAAATATACTATTTTTTGCAATGTGCAAAAAGTGATGCAGGATTGTCAGAAATGCAGTCAGGAAGCAGTGCTGTCTTACAGGATGGCTGGAAAAAGAGCAGCCTGGCTTACCTTCAGGCAGAAGTGTCAGGACAACCTTTGATCTTCAGAAAACCCCTTTCCAACAGACCAGTGGTTCGAAAGGAAAGTGCAGGAAGCAGAAAAAGAAGGTAAAAGCAACAGCTGCATTCTCCTGAAACAATGAAGCAGTCAAGTGCAAGGTGTGAAAGAGACAGGAGGAGAAGGAAAGAGGAGAGAGAGAAAGAAAGAGAAAGACTTTTTTCCCATATAGAAAGGAAAGATTCTTAGCAGCTCAATTGGCCTTAAGTCCTAATGGACCACAGTCGAATAGGCGTATCTCCCCATGTTAAAAATAAATCTGAAATGGCCTAACTGAAATAACAAATCCATGAGACAAATGATGTAAGTTAAATTAGTGTACTTATAACTTGCTGGTTTATGTTCCTCTGAAAAAAGGCACGTTTGCACAATGCAAGCCAAAACAGCAGTGTCTCATACGAGACTTGCAGCTCCAAGTTGCAAACTTCCTACTTCAACAAGTTTGAAGTTTAAATAGCCATGATCCACCAAGAAAAATTACACAGAAGATAGGGACCACTAGAGTGAGTCACACAGGCATTTTAAGTAAGTTTAAAAAAATCAATAATAGAAAGCTACAAAATCCTCTGCCCACATAGATTTGTTTACAACCTAAAAATAAACTGTAAGATCTCTTTAAATTCTTCCATTACTTTCATCATTAAAGTTAGCTTTCACAACTCTGAATAGCGCTTTATTTTGTCACCATAGCCTCAGTGGCATTTGCATTTTAATATTTTGCAGCTGGTAAATATTCACAGCAGAATCACAGAGTGACCATACATGGTTGCTAATACATATTAACAAAAAACACATTTAAATTGAAGCATAGATTGAAGGATAGAAATAATTTGCAACATATAATATGTATTTTCATCAAATATCTTAGACACATTTCAAAACATAAAAATGACTATTTTTTAAAGTGGGGAAAAAACCGATTTTATTATAGCTATTTTTTTTTCATTTTTCCATGAAAGATTACATTCAGTGTTTAGCAACCTTACTGAAAGCCTCCATAGAAATATCAAGTATCATTAAATAAAATTGTATAAGATTGAATATAAAAGATAGGATTACATGGAAGAAGATGTAAAGAATTTGTATCTAGTTCACTTTCTAATTAAGGAGAGAGAAATTGGATTATATTGATCCAATTATCAGCTTTTTTCTCTAATCCTTCTCAGTTGTTTGTATGATGCAATGATGATTGCCATTTGCTAAACTGCCTTCTATGGAAAGGCAGATTTCACTGCTTATCTGACTCAAAGAGAACGAAACATTAATACCATGGATGTCTCCCTTTGAGCCCTGATCACTTCTTTATGTTTGATCAGAAAGTGACAGAAACATTTTAGTGAATCCCTGTTTGCACTCCTACAAGCTAGCGAAGGACTGAAGACTAAAAAGACCTGAGAAAGCTGTCATTTCCAGAGCATAGCCAAGCAAGTGCTAATTTGAGAAAATGTCATAATAAATTTTCAAAGCTGACCTTAAAGTGCTCTGAAGTTTTGAATGTCAGTCTTGGAAACATTTTCAGGGAGAATGCTTTCCAGATGATGTCTCATCAAAATTTCAGAAAATCAGGGACTTTAAAAAAATACTCAAGATAGACTCCAGAACAAAGAAGTACCCCAAATCATTATGACCTTCTTGAAAATCTTAGCCACTCCCCCTTTCTTGAAACTGTTTCGAATAATAAGAAGTTACCTGGCCCAGACACCTCAATGTCTTTAGTCATTTAACATAATGCCAGCTTTTTCAACATAATGTTGGAAATATTTGCTCAGTACACCAGTACCTACAAATAACTCTACAGTTAGTTGCAAAGAAAAAATATATCCTCTGTAGTTAAGTAATGGTAATCTGCAACATGCTCAGGAGGCACAAGAGTTGAACTATCTTGACTTGGAAGTTTGGGACAGGAAATTCAATGGATCTGAAATCTTTAAAGAAAAGCATCATGTTGCCCACTTCACTTCCAGAGTGAAACATATATTCTCCCTGTTAGCTCTGCTCTGACAATTTGCCACTGTTTAAATTATAGCCAAGATGTTAAACACCACCCAGAGACCAGTATTTGCAGCAGACCTCAGGGTCAAAGACCATGGTGACTCATGGTGTTTCACACCAGCTTCAGTTTAAAGGATGTAGAGTAAAACTGAGAAAGTGAAAGCCTTTCCAGCTTGTGACTGTTGCACAGTGATTATTCAACTACTTGTGATAAAGGAGAAGAAAGTAAAAAACATGGCATACAATGTAGGTGGTTTTAAAAATAGCTTTATGGTTTGTTCTGCTGTATTTGAAAGGCATAGAGAGCAAAAAAACAAATATAGTTGTGGCAAAAACAATACTTAATAGCATGATTTGAAACCGGCAAATTGTTCAGAGAGCTGGCACAGTAGGAAGTGAATACTTCCCCTTAGTGATAATTCACGAGTTCAAATCTTTACAGAGGTATGCTACCGAATCCTGAAATCAAAGTTGGTTTTGGTACATTCAAAGTTTTTCAGATTTTTTATTGTTAAAACAAATATATTGCCTAAGATGTATCCCTTGTTTAAAAATTATACACAAAAAAAAAAAAAAAAACTGAACAGAATGACTCCTAATGGTAACGAGCTTGTAGATATGGTACAGTAAGGTTTTCGCTTAAAAGGAGGAAAGCTTTGAGATCTAAATCCTGTTTTAATTTCAAGCCTTCTGAAGTGACAATAATTCTGATGAAAGGAGCATAGGGGAAAAAAGGCAAAATGGGAAAGTGATAGATGGTTTTGGCCCCTACATTCACAGGCACTTGGATACAGAGTTTGGGGGTTGAGATCACAACTAGTCTTAAGAAAGAACAATGTCCATCTAGAACAAGATCCATCTATTATCTGAAGAGAGAGGAGTCAAGAATAGTATAATTAGATGTTAAACTGATGGAGGTCATGTCAGTAGCAGTGCAAATAATTTGCTTAGACCTGCAGTAAGATTGATCTCCCAGTAGGTATCAGATTAATTGCATATATTACTGAGGAGAAAGAAAACCAACATACTTCATTCTAAATATGAACCTGTTGTCATGAGCTCAAGTGTATCACATAATTTTTATGGTTACCATAAGAAACCATCAGTCTTTCAAAAATAGAAGATGACATAAAATGAAATGATAGATTACTGGAGAGAAGAAAGTAAAAATGTTCTTGAAGAAAAACTATAATTAAAATTTAAAAATAGAGTTGCCTAAATGAAAACTTGAATTTCAGTTGAGTCAATAGAGCATACAAGAAAGCTTAAAAATGAAAAGGAAAGAACCCCAAACGAGAAAGCTAGGAAGGAATAGTTAGCAGAAAATGAACACACGCACTGCCTGCTGAGACGTGATAAGGAGGCATCATCTACATCAGTGAACAGTTTGAGACACTTGAATTGAAAAACAAAAGGGACATACCTAGAGATGTTCCATGCAGAGTGAGAGAACTGGCCGAATACTTGGAGGCAAGAATGGATATATAAAGTCAAGCACTGTTAAAAGAATATTCTAACAGCGTATAAAAGACATTCTAATCAGCACATCTAATTGCAAAGGGGAATAAAGCTCTAAAATGGCTCAAATGTCTTATGTCTAAAGAAGAATAATTAACAATCAAATTGAAAGCTTGCTATCTTGACAGATGATGTATATTAGGACAATGAAAATGCAGTCCATAATTTGAATGCTGAAAAGAAGAGAATTTCAGATTATTGTAAGTGTAGCATTCTTTTTGTGAAACTTCAACTGATTTTAAATTAAAATTAGATTAACAAAGTTTTCTTAAAAGTGTAGAACTTGTCTTGAATGTCTCTTTCTGTCTTCAGCTCAGCTCAGCTCCTACCTAAATTTAAAGAATGAATTTTCAGAAGCGATTCTACCTAACTTTAGGTTACCAAAACAAAGATGTCCTCGATCAGAAGTGCTCGCTCTTATTTAAAATTAAGCAATTTGTGCTTTCTGCAAGAGGGTGCAGAAAGCAGTTTTTAAACCCTGACGTTAATGCTCTCACTGACAGCACTGGAATCAGAAGCAATTCTACAATACAGTAATCAGAGAGTATGTCTAAATGAACAAGCAATTTAACACAAGAGCAACTTGTCCATAGAGCAAAACAGTTGGTGTTCAAGCCCCTGCATCCAGACTGCATTTTGGGATGGAGTGTCAAACCAGGCTTTTTGTGGTGTCTTGGAGCAAGCGTTCCCACATTGCATGTGCCATTCAAATAGCTCCAAAACAGCCTTGTTTAGGACTTTGTCTCCACGGGGTTTGGAGCACATTTGGTGATACCTGATGAAAAAAATCTGGGACTAGTTTTCTTTGAAGGGAACCAAGTCTGCCTGCACCAAAACCATTCTGCAAACAGAATCAGTGCACAGTAGTGACATTTGAGGAACTCATTTCAAAACCACACCATTGCTCCAAAACAAATCACTAATCTAGATATAGTGATATCTCTGGACCAGTCAAGTTTTAGAATCATACAATCATCGGATCATTTTGGATGTGATTTACAGCAGACATGCATCAGAACACTTGAAATGCTGAAGGAAAGTAGCATCAGACCCAGCTACTAGCCATGAATTAAAAGCTAAAGTATCTCAAATATATTTCAATGATTGGTTAGGTATAGTAATTATAAATGTAGCAAGTTGTTCGAAGGCTCCATGTAATTTTCAAATATTGTTGCCAGCAGCCAGGATATTTAAACAAAATTACAAACTGAAAAGAATTAAATATGAAATGTTATGATAGACAACAAAAGAAATTCTTAATATTAAGTAATGAAAACTTAAGTGAATAGATGCATAAAGTGTAAATTTCTTATTCACCAAAAGTCACAAGAGAACAGATCTAAATTTTCCACTGATGCAGAAATGAACACTGTCAATGCTGATTTCTGGAATGGAAAAATCCTTTCAAAGGAGGCAGTTCAGTCCGTACCACAATTCTGTTTGGAGCCTGGTTTCTTTGGTTTATTTCTTTTCTCAAAGGTTGTGCATGAAACTCTCTGTCAGGTTATAATGACGAAAATTGATGGAAGGTTTTTCAGCCTTTAAAGACATTAATGTACACGATTTAGTCTCCTGAGCAACTCAAGTCATGGCATTTGCACTAATCTTTGCTCTGTATCTATATGTCTGACATATACTGTGTTCTTAAAAAAAAAAAAAAATCCTTGATTTTGAGATGTCTTGTTTGGAGAGTACACTGATTCTGATGCTGATGTATTCCCACAGTTGCTCATCACCATCACTGTGGAAAATGTGCACTTCATTTTTTAGCCTGAATCTTATCTTTCAACCACTGAATGCCCTCCCATGATCAATTTGAGATTCCTATACTTTCATCAGCTTCCTCCCTTTCAGAGTACTTACAGACTGCAATCAGGTTACCTTTGAACTTTTTCTTTGATAAATGTAAATTGAATGATTTTTTTTTTTAATCTGCCAGACAATGGGGAAGGCTGAGACACTTAAATTTCTCATTGACAATAATAGTCCAGGAGGATGCCAGTGTCACCAATGCAGGTTCTGACTGAACATACCGAGAGTGTGCAAAGCTGAAGAGCTGTGTAATAAGGAAACTGGTGTGTCTGCCTTCAAAATGTGGAAAAAAATCTGAATAACAGCTAGGCAGCTATCACAGTGCCCAAACTAAATTCCTCTAAAAGAAACTGCTTTAAAAGAAGGAACATTATCATCAGGACGACATGTCACATAGGCAGGCCAACAACACAAAATGACCAGAGAAAATTTTGATTGAGCACCATAATATTTTTAATAAGGCTTGTTGGTCTGTTTGTGAAAGTAGACAATGGAGAAAAAAGCTTGCAGAAGTTGCTCACTTATCATTAACCCTAAGAGTCCCATTCATTTGTCCTGTAAGCAAAGTACTGCTATGGGTCAGGAGACGAGAACAATCCTGGCTAGTGAAATGGTACCAGAACACACTGGGTTAAGCAATGTAGGATTGAATCTTTCAGCTGAAAGACAATTATAGAATTGACAGGGGACCCAAACCAGAGACATTAGATATACTATATTGACTACATGAAAGCTTTTGACTCCGCAGGTCAGCTGAGATCACTCAACTCATGGAGCAATAAATAGTTCCTTCTGAAAGCTGGAAAAAGCTGTAATCAATACCTATTCTATTAAAGACTTTAAAAAAAAAAAGTCCAGAGGAGGAATATTTCTGTTCTCTCACATACCATTATAATTATAAGGCATCGAAAAAGCACCACAGCTCTGAGGCTCAGTAGGTACCTTCAGGTAAGCACAGTAAAGGCTAAGAAAACTCTCTGTTACCATCAGCAAACTTCTGAGTGTTGCTGGATGAGTTGTTCATTGTTCTAGGGTAACAATTACCTACTGAATGATTGCAGGATAAAGCTGACAAATATACCACCCTGGAGACAGAATAAAATGTGCAAGAATGCATTAGAGACAGCATAAAAAGCAAGTCTTTTGGTGTTGCACAGACTATCTGTCATGGTAATCACTAGGGCTCTGATGCAAAGTTGACAGCTGCAATGTAAGAAACAAATAGAATAGAACAGACTAGCTAATCATTTTTTAAAAGATGGCCTTGTGGCCGCAGACATGCTCTGCATCATTAGTTGTGTCACTTGATTACATTCCATTTGCAACCATCTTGTTGCCGTGTTGCTACTACACTTCTCTATGGCTAAGGGAGATTTCTAAGGCAGTGAAATCGCTGGGATTTTTCTGCCTAGCTTGAAGAGGCAGGCTAATCGGCTTAACAACAGATCGCTTCTTAAAAGAGAGGAATAGAGACACGTGCAAAGACCACACAAAAGCAGCACTACTATTTTTGTGGGTCCACAGATTCAAAATGCCTCCCAGTATTTTGTGGTTTTGTAACACTACTGCTGACAGTGATACCAGTGGCATCCCTTCTACAGTTTTATGCTGTATGTTTAAAACATAGTTGCTAAACTCACCCTTTGCACAACATCATAACCCAGGAACTAGTGGGTCCTAAGCAACATGAAAAATGCCTGTTGTCCCAACAGGCCGTTCATTCTGGTGATGACATTTTAAATAGCAATAAAAATGGTTCCCATATTTTTGAACATTTTTCAGAAGCCTTCTGTCTATAACATAGTGGATATATTTTTATTAGATATTTCTTAATATCTATTTCTTATTAGATTTCTTCTGCTCGTATCTGATTTGCTTTATTTGTTTTATTAATGTATGGCCTAATATTGGTGAAATTCTGCTTTCTCTCCTGCCCACGTAAACTGAGAACAACTCTGAAACTTAGATTGATACTGACCCGTCTGAGAGGAAAATTTGGCCATTTCTGCATAACTTAACTATGTTTAATTGATCCACAGCAGTAGTATGAACACACCAGGAATGGATTTTCAATACCATTTTGCTATCTAAGCATATAGGTGGAATTTACAGATTTCTTCTCAAGATACGGACAGAATTTAAGCAACTAATTCTCATTGGTTCCCCTAGGTAGCGGGCAGCCTGTTCCCTCAGGCATCTTGAAATTCTTGGAGGTTCTTTGCCATGGTTTTGACCACCAAAGACATCAAAATACTGAAATTCTACTACTGTCACCTTAGATTCTTGCTGTGTAAGCAAAACAGAAGGATGTTGCAGGGCTCGGGCTGTGTGCTGGCTGTTTTCCCATTCACCAAAAAGAACTCTGGAGAAGAGATGTCTTTCTGGCTGGAGCAGCAAACAGACCTTCGCTCTTGTTATGCTGGGGAAGCTCGACCTACAGCAACGCAGCCCTGAGAGGAGTCTTTAAAACAATGCCGTCTCCTGCCTCGCACTGTTGCGGATGGAGTTTCATCTCCATGACTATGGGCAGGCCAAAAGCACAGGACAAAAGCATGTTTTCAAGCCTGCAATTCTCCAGCAGCCTTTGTGACATGAATTTTAATATCAGAAAGTGAAAAATGGACTTTTTCTCCACATATTGCAATGAATTAATGGCCTCTCGCTTCCCAGTTTGCCTGCCAAGGCTGAACGGCAAGGGGCCGTTGTGCCCTGGGGCTACATCCCTGCAGAGCAGGACCTCCTTATATTTTGCTTCTGCAAACATCTTTCTTTGTGACCTTCAAAGCCTCAAAATGCTCCATGGTTATAAAATGTTCTTAAAGGGTCCTTCTCTCCCACATCTTCACAAAGCTTTCAATTCAGTGCTGTGATAGGATTTCAGTTTTATCAGCTCTAGCTTTATTCCAGCAGTAACTTTTAAAGAGTTATAACTAGGCTGTGTTGCCACCACTCCTGTAATCCTATACCACAAAAGAAGTGATATAAATGAGGTACATTATTATTATATATTACCACAAGAACCAATGTTATAATTAGGTACTGTACCCACTTTGTAATTACTATGGCTTTAAATTCCCATCAAATGCATCAAAGTCTGAAGAGAGTGACCCCGCTATTGAACAATTCCTTTTCATTTTCCTTGACAATGAATTTTCAAAGGTAAAAGGGGGGCAGGGAGGAATGATGTTTTATTCTAAAGCTTCTACATAATTATAGCAATTATAGAAACCTTTCGTGTGCTCGGTCAGCTTTTACTGCTCACGTTTAGCTGTTGGTTAGAACTGTCTCTGAAAGTTATAATGCGTTTGGTGTACCAGAGTCTGTCCCACCATTATAAATACCAGCTAGACAGACTAATGATTGCAGAGCTTAGTGGAAAAGGTTAGTAATAAATATGGAGGATGTTAGTACAGGTAACATAAAAGGAATTTAGAAATCTACTTCAGCAAATTGCTGTGTGCTATTTTACCTGTTTCTTACTCTCTCTTGTTTTTAGCGGTATTAATGTAGCCCCTAAATGCCACACTAAAGACTCAGGCTCTGTTGTGCTAGATATTCAACAAACACAAAAGGAAGCCTTGTCCTAGAAAGTTTTGCTGCCATACTGCACCCCAAAGGTCTGGAGCACAGAAACTATTTAAGTGGGAAAAGACTTTTCTGCCATAAACTACTTCTTTGTGTAGAATGAATTATACCAAAAAACCTGACATTATTATTTTTTTCACTAGTATAACTGTGTCCCCCCCACCCCAGGGCTTTTCCCAATGCAGGTATGTTAACAAAAGCTGAAGAAAGAGGGCCGGATATGTGAGTGGCAGAGAAGTGCCCAAATTTCTGTGTAAATCCATTAGGCAGCCAGAGTGGGTAGGACAGCAAGAAGCAGAAGAGATCAGATCTGCCACGGGCCACAGAGCAGAGGCTTCCCAGCCCTGAGAGCGAAAGAAATGCTAAGATTCACTGAAACTCTTCAGAGGGATTTTTCCTTGAATGAAAAATCCAAGATATTTTCTTAAGGACTGAAAGAAAAGAAGAAAGAGAGGTTTCAGCCTGCTCTCCTCTTTGGAGACAAGAGCAGCAAAATGGAAAGGATTATATGACTAAAAAAAAAAATGCAGCCAAAGAAACATCAGTTGGGGACTGTGAATCGGCCCAAATTGTTCAATAAGCAGTGAAGTTCACTGATCAGTTTGAACAGCTGAGTAAGTTCTGGAGTTGCCCAACTGGGTCCTCTCAGTGTTTTCAAAGTACAAAGGGGTTTTTGTTATCATTATCAATATCTTTTCATTCTGAAATTTATTTAAAATTAGTTAAAAGTTAAATGCCAAAATGCTATATATTGACAGTATCAAACTATTTCCACTGTTTTGAGTTTGGGTTCACCTTTCCTTTGATTTAGCTGTTTATTGATATTTTTAAGATTCTGATTTTTCTATCTCTTTTGAGGTGGAATTTTTTTTTATTCTGCATGTCCTCACAGGAGAAGAAAATCATTGCTGCCTAGTTCTACTCAGAGGGGTTTTTTTGCTTAAAGACAACATTTTGCAAGCAAAATTAAAACATGATTATTTCATATCCTATCCTGATCATTTTACTTATACTGGCTATTGTTTAATTCCTACAGATGTCTATGATTCACGTGAAAGAAACAGGTAATATTTTGAGAACAGATATATAATTTAGTGTTTGTTACCCTAGATTATCCTGTCCTACCAATCTTAGTTTCTAATAATCTTAATATTACCTACTAATATTCTTGCCCGTATATCTAGTCTTCCAGGTGGAAGCTAAGATAGAAAGTCTTGCATGCCATGTGTGTGTACCTGTCATATACGCTGTGCCTTAATGATATTAACTCCATCCATCATAAATCTTCACCTCCACTTCTCTTTTTATCTCATTCATTTTCCTCCATCATATTATAACCTCCAATCCTCTTTTCCTTCATGAGTTTTGTGGCACTCAGGTATTCTGGTCTGTTTCCCTGATCTTTCATAATAACTTCCATCATACCTTTTTCCTTTATAACATTTTCTCTGTCACTGATGCTCTCTCTTGGGCTTTGTTCACTTTCTTAGCCTTAAAAATGGTCTCAGAAGCCTCCATTGCAAGGTGGAGGTAAAAAGGGAAAAAATGAAAAGGTGGGTGTGAATGGCAAAAGAGGGAAACTGTGGGAAAAGGGAAGGGAAATGAAAAAAAGGGAAGAAGGAAAAGGAAATACAGGTTCCAAAATCTCTCTTTACCCATTTTCTCCATTTTTCTACCAGCTTTCTTTCTGAGTGCAAATCTGTCAGTTATGTAATCTACTTTCCACAGGAATTCCTCGTTGATTATCCTCTCCTTTGGCTATTTATTTTTTTTCCTTTTATTTCAAATAGATAGTCTTTTCTGAAGTGTCTTCCAAGTATAACAATTCTTTCCACAGCCTCAGTTTTCCACCACTTTTGACCCAGGCAAAAGCAATGTTCTGCGCAACGCAGTGTATAGTGTTTTTGTGGGCCACTTGGGCTGCTTGGGTATAGGGTTGTTTGAGAACAGGCAGGGCTTCCTTGACCCTGTTTTTAAAACCCACATCTTTCAAGATGGAGGAATTTTATGGCTCTGTGATGTCCATGCTATAACTATGGTCAGCAGTATAATGATTAGTGATACACTGATATATATAGATAGAGATATAGATAGATAGATAGATAGATAAATATATTTCCAAAGACAGCATGTGTATTGACTGACTTTTTCTTTCCCATAGCATCTCCCATTATCAAAAATTAGAGAACAATTTAATGACGAAGGAAGTAAAATGCAAGCAATTGCTAAGGATTGTTTCTCCCAAGAACTTCTCTCAGGTGTACAGAAAATGCTCATAGACCTTCCCATACAATGAGGGGATTGCTTGGGTGTCTCCCATACAATCCATACTTGTGATACCTCACCAGAGCACAGCATGGGGTGCTGGTGCCATGGAAAGAGCACCGAGTTGTTCTGATACACATGGCACATTCACAGTCAAAATCTGGTTCAGAAGAGACCCTTCCAAATTTGTCTAGAGAGTCTCAGGGTTTCCTTAATAAGTCTCAAAGCGCTCAAATCTGCTTCATTCTACTAATAAATCTATTAAATCTTGGGTGAATTAACATTTTTTCTCCTTCCTCATTACAAGAATATATGTGTTATTATCCATACTGTTTAAAGAGCTTTTTACCACTCTGTGATTTTTTTCCCTTTGGTAGTGTTTTGGGCTTGCTCCAGATGCCTTCACAACTTGGCCTTTCTCATAGAGAGAGATTTACTTTCCTAAACCCAGGTACTAAATCCTTAAATTATGATTTAAGTGGACATTTACTATCATGTTAGATCGCTATTAGAAGCATCATTCTCATTCAAAGTATCCAGGAAAGTACAACTTTAGAAATGAGCCATGCCATTGACTAGAATTATAGACCAGTTTTGTGCTGCTATATATAGCTGTGCAGGCTCCTAAAGTCAGGCAGTTCCTCTTTATTTAATGGCTCTTTCTAAGAATTTCCGAAGTATTCAGCCTCTGAGCAAATGGTAACTATCACTAAGGATATGATATGGGTGCATGGGAAAAGGTGCTCCTCTCAGCTATTTAATTGTTAGTTGTCTAAGTGCTCATCATTTACTGGACATCAGCATCATCCCTAATGCTATGCAAATCCAAGGCTTATAAAAGCATGGATCATTAGGGCTATTTTGCCAAACCTTTATGAAGGTGCTCCAGGGATTCACTGAGCCCATTATTTATCTTCTGTTGTCTTAAAAGGTCAATCTGTAGCAAATTAGTAAGTGTAAATTACATTGCAGAAGCAATAATGAATACATTCTACACCAGAGACCCAATGCAACAGAGAGCACTGAGGATCATAAGGCACAGGGGTGACACTGGCCTGAGTCTGAAAATCAAAATGCACTAATCCATGAATTTAATTTTCCCCTGTGACATATAATTTTAACAGAGGTATTTACAGTGTGGGCACCCACACCCATTACAGAAGATGATAAACATATGTTGAGCTAAAAGTCTCCAACACACCCCCCAAATCATTAGCATTTCTTTTCAAATTCAGATGCTGCTTTCTTCAAGCCTCAAGACTAGAGTCAACCACTCCTCCAAAGCAAGAAAAATGTTAGTTAGTCATTGGGATCAAAATATTTAATATTTATTTTCTTTCTAAGGTTTTATCTTTTCTTTGCAGTACACCCAGCCTTTGCCTGGTGATTTCTTCCTCTTTTTTTCCAAATTAATTCTTTCATATTCCGTAAATGGTCTATTTAAAAACAGAAATAGAGATGTAACTGTCAGTATTCCTATCATCAAGTGAAAGTGGTGCCTCACCAGCAAAAAAATCCTATAGTACCCCCCAGGAAAGGCATATAAATTTCACAGTTACCTATTATTTCAGATTTTTAGCTGCTGGACAGGAAACACTAAGAAAACAGCAATTATTTCATCTCCACACACATAGAAAAGACAGTCTATTCTCATTGTAACTTAATAGGCAAGACTGATTCTTTTTCAAAATAAAAAAGTAGTTTACAGTGGAAAAATACTGTGGGTTAATAAACAGCATATATTGTATAGCACGGAAAATTATAAACCTAGTTTTATTACAGGAAAAATCACCAACAGTGCCAAGTTGTCTGGTGCAAGGACACTACATAAAACGGCTGCTGATTCATGCTGGTTGACAGTGAGGCCAGGTGGGTCTTACTAGCTTGAACTCCAGAGTGCAGAACTGGGGAGACCCCCTCAAAGGCAGAGGAAATCAGGGACACACAAGGTCCAAGGCAACCAGAGAAAAACAGCGAAACCAGGCTGAGAGCCAGGCTGTGCCAGGACAGGGAGTCGTGGGCTGGAGGCACGTGATGAAGTCTCCCAGCCTGTACTCTGGGGTCAGCCTGAGACGGCCCTCGTTCCTCCTGCCTTTTAGTGCTCTTCCTCTATGAGGAAGATTAGATTGAGGTTTACCTGTCATGTGGGTCAGTATCAGTGCTCTTCTCTGTTTTCTCTTCTTAATATGCAGAGATCTGCTTCTGTACTTGAGACTTATTTGCAGCAGAGTTATAATGGTGCAGTTTGTCTTCTGTTTTTAAAGCTTTCCTTTCCCTCTCTTTTATTTACTTTATAGCACCTCTGATTCTCCCCTGCTCAGTAGAACTTGTCTGGGCTGAGATTTCTCTCCAATTAGAAGGGCTGGTTGAGTAAAAGACTCAGTCCTGCACTAAAAGACTGACTGTACAGCTCCTCATCTGAACAAAATGTGTTTGCTAAAATCTAGACACATCCTCTTGGCCTAGATCTATATCCGCTCCTGTGTGTGTGATCTGGGGGGCCTTTTTTGGTGAAGTTTCTGCTGGGTAATGAAGGACATGTATGCTTTCCCACTCTTCTCCTTTGGTACCTCCTCCTATCACAGCATTTCAATTTTTTTCCCAAAGTTTTCGCATCAGTATTGCTCTCACCACTCCACAAATTGTATATTTTCCCACTCAATCTCCAGCCCAGTTTTTATTATTCCTCCGATAATCAGCAGAGCTTATGATCAACATGTTTCAATATCCAGGTATGTCCCTTCAGTTTTTAACATTGCAATATAAAATTGGGGTCAATGGCATGGGATGCTGTAAATTCACAGTAGGGGACTGTCTATTTAGCTACGAACACTTTTAGAACAGACTAAGGGAAGCAGTTGTAGAAAGTCAACTGCACAGCCAAGGTCAAGCCAAAAAAAATGGGAATTGAAAACTCAATTTTGGGATCCCAAGATAAAATCATGACCAATTTCACTAACTTAGTGCATTGTAAAACCACTCTGAGGTGATTTTAGCAATCTGCTCTCGTTGGTGATCTCCTGAAGCCTGGTGCTATCAAATCTCACAATTTTATTGCCAGTTATAAGATTTTTTATGTGCTCTCTTAGAAGCCCTCATCTTCTGAGAATGATGATAATCTGTGATAATTTCAGCAGACATTTACAAAATAATAGAGTTTCTTACCTCTGATGGAAATGAGATGTTCAAAAAGATGAATTTTAAGGAATCCAACACTGAATGAGAAATAAGCATATATTTATCCCAAAAGTTCCCTACATTATTATGTCATAATAATTTTAATGGCTGAGGTCTGTTTTCAAGTGTTTAAGCTGCTAATATTGGAGTATCTTTAAAAAGATCTGAAAGCTGAGACAAACTGATCATAAATCAACAAAGCCAAGCTGTTATAAACCCCCAGAAATTTTAATATGAGATAGATTGTCACCAGAAAATCACATGAAATAATCTTCCCACACAGCACTGGTATAGATTCACCTGGAATATTGTGTCAAGTTTTAAGAGTATTGTGTCAAGAAATATGTGGAGAAAGTTCAAGGGCTGTCAATTCTCTAAAAGAATTGGGGTTGCTTAGCCTAAAGAAACCAGAAAGAGGGCACTGATAAATCTTCAACAACCTGAAATGATGATGATGAAAATAATCTATTTTTCATACCCATGGCCTATGGGATAAGGAGCAGTGGACTTAAAACTGCGGCAACATGTGGATTAAATATTAAGGAAATTAACATTAGAAAGATTAGTGAAATCCTTGACTAAATTTCCTGGAGAAGTTGTGGAGGTCTTTAAGAACAAATCAGACAATCATCAACAATGATATGAATTGGATTGTCCTACCTTCAAAAATGGGAATAGATCATGTGAGGTCCTCCCTATTACTATTCTGCATTTTTCTAGAATATGGCTTTATTCTATGCTTCACCTGGAAGACTTTCAAACTGATTAGAATAATTTGAAGGAGCCAATGGTGAGGAGAAACTTTAAGAGACCCTGGCCTTGTAAGAAGGGGAAGGAGGAGAATGCCTCCCATGCTCCAAGCAGGGCTGGAGAAAGCAGCATTTGTGTCTGTATGGTGTGACTAGGACATGAGTACCTCATAGGAGGATGTTAGCAGCGCCCTTCGTTCTCCACTCCCCAATAACGCTGTAACATTTTTTCCCGTTATCTTTCTTTACTTTCTCTCGTATGTCCTGTTTTCAATCCTGTCTCTTTATTCATTACTCACTATTCCCTTTGAAATGCTTTGAAACACTGAATTTCCCAAACAAGATGCTGTTCATTCTCCTGGTGTGTCAATCAGAAGGCCAAAGGAAAGTAAAAGAAAAATCCTGTTTTCAGACATGCCCTGCTCTCCTTGACTTTAATGGGAATTGTACATGCATTTGAAATGAAGCTGTCTTGTTTAAATAGCAAAAGTGTGCGCAGCTGTTTGTTTGCTAAGCAAAGAACCTGGAACTGAGAAGCTGTCTGATTGCATGTCCTCTGCAAGTTTATTGTAAGAGCAAATTTAAAAACTAGACATCAGGGCCTGTCATGTACCAGGCATTTCAGCCATTGAAGGAAAGTTATCTCCTTCACACCAAAACGCTGTGAAGAGAGTTTCAAAAAACGAACGTACCATTAGCTGCTCTCTTGAACATTCCTCTTTCTTAAGATGAAATAGTCTGTGCTTAATAACAAGAGATAAATGATAATCTCTTCCAGTGTTTTTTATAATGAAAAACCACAATGAGTTCTTTCAGCATCTGTGTAGACATGTTACATCATAGTACTTCCACTGGAACATATCACGATTTAATTTCCTAAGAGGAAAGAAACAGGTATACAAGGCACATTTCAATTAGAATTTGAACATATCTATGCATTAAGAGCAACACAACCATCCTTCAGTTCATATGTGAAAACCTGATCCATGTTGACCTACAAAACTCTATGCTGTTCCCTTTACATGGATACATTGCAAGATGAAAATGACTGGACTGTAATTGTTGACACTATGTCAGTGAAGGTAGTGTTGCTGTTCAGTGCTGCTTTGAGTATCTTCTGAATAATTCAATTCATCAAATGTAAACCTTACAGTAAGTAAATCTGCAATACAAAGGCATTGCTAACCAATCCTTATGAATGAAGGCTTCAGACTTTTATTAAGGTTCTGACTACAGTATCACAATTTCAATTCTAATTATTATTTTTTTCTCTTCATTTAACACAAAATACTGGCACAATTGATTTTAGCATTAGACTACTTGAGAAAAATATATACCAACTTTCCCAGAAGAAATATTTTTGAATGATCCCCTTTTGGAAAGTGCTTCCTGATAATGTAATTGTTCTGTGATTTCCTCCAGCTATCCAATCCCCCCTAAAATAAACACTATATTGATGTTCAAGCCCACTTCTCAACTTCTAAATTTAATAATTTTAAAAATCCATTATGTCTCTAACTAAATTTCTCTTTTGCAATGGCATTGCTCAGATTCTGCAAAAAGAAAAAGGCAAAATCTTTTCTCTAACAACTGTATATTTGTTAGTATAGCATTGAAATTTTCACCCACTTTTCCAATATGAGTTTTTTCTGCTTTCTGCACACACCTTCCTTCCTTATCCACAAACACCTCTAAAATAACTTATTTCACCTCTTTAGTTCTTTTTTTTTTTTTTGCATTACCTGAACAGCATTAATTTGTTTCCCCACTTGACTGCATTATAGAGAGGAAAATACTGAATAACTTGTACTAAAGAAGGAAGCATCCACTTTAAAAGATGAATTTTCATAGGAATAGTTTTTCTTTGTTGTAAGGCTTAGTATAACCTCAATAGCCAGTCAGTACCCTATGACCTTTGCACAATTCACAAATAACATAAAACCAGTCTCAAATACTTTCAATTATATTTATTCCAAAAAACCTAGGAAGTTCACTTCTGGAAATAAGGCAAAGGCTGTTATGTTGAGTGCTTTTAGAAATTTAGCCCAGCTCTCTTCTGTGAAAAATAAGCTATATGCAAACAAGACATTCTTGAAAGTTTAATGCAAAACATTGAACTTGTGGTGGTTAAGTCAGCAAGCTTCATCGTCCCTAGAGACATGCTACAGGTCTCCAGTACATGGGGTATTTACTAAAATGATACCCCTTTGGTTATTATATCACTGCAACTGCACAGGCACATATTTCATTATGGAATAAACATAATTATACTTTCCCCCACCCCACCCCATTCTAGCATTATACCATCTCCACAGCAACATAAACCACACAAGAACAAAGAACCATTGTCCCAGAATAAACACATGGGTGTTCATATTGGTAATGTAATTTGCAGTGGTATAATTATGCCAGTACATTTCTCAATGGATAAAATCCTTCACAGTGATTTCTCCCTAGAAATTTGCTTACAGCATGATTTGAAGGAGAAAAAGAAGGTGGGAGAGATGAGGAATTCTATAACTATCACCCTGAATTCTGTGAGCATGTAAAACCAGTCAGTTTGGCCCATGGAAAAGCTGCTCACTTGAGAACACTTCTCATCTGCACTGAGTGATGCAAAATGTGAATATTGAATAAGGAGAATTAATTAACATAGAATGGAGGTGAAGATAATCTTATTTTATCAGATAACAAAAATTTTGTTTAGACTTGAGCATATAAGTGAATCCATTACAAGAACTGATAACACTAACAAGGTGAAGGAAGAAAAATCGTAGAAGGAACCTGTTTTGTAAAACAGAAACCAGAAACTGTAACCCAAAATGAAAGATAACAATGTGACACAAAGATGTGCAAAAAAACCCATAGCTGTTTAAAATGTTATAATTACGTGACCATAAAATGCAGATGCTGAAAGAAGAAATCTATTTCTACTCTGAATTCTCTTCTGATCTATGGGATGCCTCTGAACAGAGATTTTAAAGAGACACAATTAATTATAAGTATGTGAAGGTTTGAAGATATTGTCCTAACTAGTATTTTCATAATTCACTTACTAATACTAATAGTATTGATGTGTTTTGTTGAAAGTAAAACAGGGCTGTACATTTTTTAAAACAAATATAGACCTTCTAGAATAACACGTCTTGAAAAAAACAACTGCTTCTTAGAAAGAAAAGCAGTTAAATTGATCTGAACACATTGTTGTCCTTTCCTAAAGGAGGCGGTAGACAGCAAGCATCACTGCTAGGGGCTAAAGGAGCTGTAAAATCAACCTTCTCCTGTCAGTTTTGATCTAGCATCATGGTACTTTGCTTTCCCTGTTCCAAGATTTTAGCAAACTTTCAGCTCTGAGAAATAAATGCTGCTGGGTCTGCTACTGATCTGTTAATCTGATGCTGGGTAGGTCACATAAATGACTGGAGTTCTCCCTCAGGAACTAAAAGGAACTAGTGGTCTGCTTGTCTCACAAGGGTTCCCCTTCTCAGAAGCTATTTAGTTCATGCATAGTCTCATGAAGGTATGGCACGATGGAGTCTGAGCATGGGTACTGCGATCTTGTCCTTGATGTCCTCGTGTTGTGCTCCAGGGACCTATCAGTAGTATCAGAAACTCTCAGTCTGGGCACTCCTCAGTGACTCTTGTCTGAGGCTGTGGATGTTCTCTAAACACACCAACCAGATTTGGTCTCGCACAAAATCCAACAGAGTTGATGGGTTGCCTGAGGTTTTTCTCTGTTGTACTTGCCTGAGGATGAGAACTCAAACCCCCTCCTTCTCTGCATGGTTCAGAGAAATAACAGGCTGCAAGGCACTCCAGGGCTGGTCTCACCACCATTCTTGGTGGAGGTGTTTTATCTTTTAAAAAATACTAGTCATTGAAACAGATAGCTGCTCAGATATTAACAACTCTGGAAGTAAATAAATTTTTTAAAGTAGAGAATCTAGATATTCCTAGTGTTAGGTGACAGCTCATCGAGATTTTCTTTAGATTGCTATTTTTGATTTAGACAACTCATCTACACCAGTACTGTAATAGGTACTTAAGTGTTCTCCTTGTATCTAGCCCATTATATTTGTGTGAAAACACCTCCGATGAGGAAGTGAGTCAATGATGCTATTATCACAGACAATGCCCTACAACACTGATATCTTGATAGTCACTGATGAATAAAAGTCATCACCTGTAAGTCATTGTGTATGCCAATCAACCAGAATGAGAAGCATTTTTTCACAGAAAAGATTTCTTAGTGTAAGTTTCAGTTATCAATGTGGCATTTCCATTTATTCTATTAGCTTGTTTTAAAAAAAAAAAAGACATTGTCAGATCAAATCTGACATCATAATTAGATTTTTTTTTAGTCAGGAATCTGAGAACGCTTGAAGGCTAAAGTAAATGTGTCTTTAAAGATTTAATAAATGTTTATATTAAATTTATATTAATTCTCCAATGACAATAGAAACAGTTAATTTAAAGATATAAATATAATACTAGCCATATTTTCAAACAAAAAGGCTTGAAAGGAGTGTTGGTGCTTTCTCATTATACTAGTCTAGTTTTATAAAATCACAGTAAAATGCAAACCTCTTAATGTGAGATATCAAAAGTTAAATACAATCCATTTAAATTACTCTTCTGTTTTCCCTATTCTTGCTCCTCTGCTCCTAGATGGCATAATTAGGATTAGCTAAACAGCAGAAAAGAACATGCTTTATATATTCTCTACATTATATAGGTATGTATCACATATGTATAAGTAAATATGTTTTATCACAATTAGACTGTAAAAAAGTACAGACCAAACAAGCAAATCTAGTGATAAGAGTTACAGGTAAATCCAGTAGTGCAGGTTAACTTCAGCATTTTTCCTTTCTCTCAACAGAGTTAGGACTAAGCTCAGTAAACTGAATAGGAGTCTGTGTCTACATTCACTGAAAGTTGCTCTGGACAGTTACACAGTTGGAACTGAGTTTAAAATCAAGCGCGGGAAGCACTACTGCCTATGAACAGGTAGCAAAGTTCCTCTTGACTGTCTTGGAGATTGAAACATCAGTACGTCCTTGGTAGTGTACCTCTTCTGCTCCAAAAGGACACTACGCTATTGTGTACGCTGTTCTATTTTTGAATACCATTAGTTGTCTTCTTTTCCTCATTGCTACTGCATCTAAACACCTTCAACATGTTTATTAAATGTTCCATTATCTGAAACCGATTTGCTTTCTAATCTTTCTCCAAGGACAGACAGGTATGGACTGAAATGTTATCTGATGATGATTTAGGTTTATTCCATTACGTTACATTAAGGTACTCTGTATTTTCAATATAGAACAGAGGACCAAAGAATAGTAACTCGTGGGGTATCAAAGTTTTGTTCCTTATTTCCATCCTAGAACTGCAAGGCCCACAAATGCATTCTCAAGCTGAGTGAAGCATTTTTTTGACAGAAAAAGGCAGGGTTTAGACTAAAATTACCTTCTCTTTTCCTCTTCTATCAGCAGAGGGAAAAGGTTTGACTTTCACGCAGCAAATGAGGAGAGAACTTTCCCCAGCCATTTGCTAAACATGCACAACCACAACTCCTTAAATCCCACCCAGTAACCACGCACTTCCCTCTCCATGGAAAGCTGCAGGAGATATGAGCCCATTCTCTCCACGTTTCCAGCTGACCAAAAGCCTCGGGACTATCTTAGTGCTGGAAGATAAAACATCTTCTGCGAAGGGGTGATTCAGAATGACATTAACACAGTCTCATGCTTTTTGTCTGCCTGAGGTCTGGTCAGAGTGTCTGGGCTCTGGACTGGAGCGCATACGGTGCCCTGTGTGACTATGCAGCTATCAGGCTGATGAAGGGTATTGCACTTGGATATTAATGCCTGAGTTTACAAGGTTTTGATTACCTTTGCTACTCAAATTATTTTTCTGCTCCTTTATGGGTCTCCTGATCTTGTGCTGCAAAAGCCTGAAATTGTCAACCTGTTTAAATTAATAGCAGCTTTATCAGCCCATTATTTCCAACATCTGGCTAGTAATGCAGAGCAATAACTATTAGGTAATAACGTCAGTTTCTGATTAGAAAACCTAATATTGTACTAGCAATAAACTTTGTTCACACTGCAGCAAAGATGCATCAGACAAGAGATTTAGGAAGGACTCTGCAGTACGCAAAATAAACAAGCTAAAGAAAACAATAGTAATAACACAGGTGGGTTAAAAATAAAACTCAAACAAAACAGAAACCAAACAGAAAATTTCTGTTTCCAAATTCTTCACAGCACATAATCAGCTTCTACCACATTATCCCATGCAGTGACCAGCTCAGTGGGAATTAATCTGAGTGCTTTTTGGAGAAAGATGATGTTAATCTGGAATAGGCATACAAATTCAGTCCTGTCTTAGTCATTCAGCATAGGTTCACTGTTCTTTAATTTTGCTCTCTTCTTCCACTTCTGACTTCCCATGTTGAAGACATTTTCAGGTGAAAGCTGTCTGCAGAAGGAGCTTCAAGCCTGAAAGGTTTTCCTGATCCCTGCAACTTCAGACTGTTGCCCCTGTCAGACGGGCTTCTGAGGAGTGAAGGCTTCTCATTTCTTATCCTGGACCTAGTAGGAATTATTCAGTTTTATAACCAAGTTTTCTCTGGCTGCTACTGATGCTAGAAATAAAAGCAGTTTAAAATTCATGAGGGGCATCTGACTATTTTCCATTTCTAGCTGAGGACTGAATTTTGCTCTCTTCAGTCACGCTCGGAACACCAGTGCGCAAAGCAATGCCGCTGAAATGAATCATTTACTCCAACTGTGGTTGCAGCTGAAAGCTCCCCTAAACGATAGAAATTCATTGCACCAGGCCCACAAACCCGGTGCCTCTTCAGGATCAGAGGACACAATGAGAAACAACAGGGAACTATAACTGAGAGATAGGAGAACATTAGGTGCTGGGAGGTTAAAGGTAGCAAAACAAGCCTGCAGGCAAGATGCTTCTGCAAAAGATTGGGTGTGCTTGGATGGGCCTCCTTGAACAGAGCACCATGAGGTGCTGAGGACATGAGGGTCCCAAGCACTTTTCTGGACCGCAAAGACTGAGAAAACCATATTTTGAAAGGGGTGCAGCTATTGTTCAGCTCATACGGAAGTTTTCTAGCACTAGATTTCTTCTGGAGGGATTTGTCAACCTGGAGGTGGTTTCTTTAGAGGAAATGACTGCAGTTAAATACCCAATAAAAGGATTTTCGGAATGTAGTCGGCATAACATTAGGCCTGATAAATCAGGCTGTTAAGCCAGAGGTTTGTCCTGTGTGACTGACCTGAGATCATCAACTGTCTTACACAGTATGGCTGAGCTCCTTAGATGTCCTATAGCATCTGAACATCTTTCTGTCTCCAGTATGTATTTAATAGCTTTCTCCTGACCTCTTTTCACTCTGCTTTCAATTTTGAAGTGTTTTTTGTTGTTTTGGTTTGGGGTTTTTAGGGGGTTTTTTTCCACATACTTCTCTCATTTTGTTTGAGCACTTCCAAGGACCTTGCCTTCTTTCTACTGAGTGTTTAGTGTTGACAAGGCTGACTTGAGGTGTCTGGGTTTCAAGCTTCTATTAGGGTTACTAGCAGCTAAAAAACACAGGAAGCTTTTGAAATCCTGGTTGGAAAAAATACAGGTAAAGAGGGGACTTTGGCCACATTTAGGCTGCAACTTTGAACATGCTGATAGTACTCAAGCAAGTACATGAAAGGCACTTCAGAGAGTCAGACCCTCAGATATTGCCTGGTACAATTTCGTAGACTGAAGAAAACATTTTACCTACAAGAAACCCCTTAGAAGAAGGAGGGTGAGGGAACAGCAGGAAAAAAAAAACAACAACAGGAAACTAAATGAATTAAAATGCAATCAGAAAAAATAGCTATACATAGCTATCTTCTTGAATGCCTTCTCCCTGGAAAAACATTGACAAAAATGCTCAGGCTCAAATATAGACTCTCTTGAAAATGCTCAGATTAGTGATTGATTTATCATTTATTTCCAATCTGGAAAAGAGATATAAAAAGAAATAACATTATATTTAAGGCCCAATCCCACACCTGCACCTTTCTGTAGAGGGAATGAGTCAGAGTAACTGTTTTAAATTCAAGTGCCAGTTGAAAAGGTTTTGAAAGAGGTGGTAAAATAAATAGTAACAAATGTGTAGGACCAGATGCTACTCATGCAAGAGCTCTAAAGGAAATCAAATGTAAAATCTGTAGTATGTTGCCTTATGTTTAAATCATCCATAGTACCAAAGGAGTAAAAGTTAGAAAGTGACCTAAATTTTAGAAAGAAGTCTATGGGGATTCAAAGAGCTACACCCCAGAAAACTGGACTGGGATATAGAGCAAATTAGTTGAAATTTCATAAAGAATAGAGTTTATAGACATGTGAATAACTGTGATAAAATGAGAATGAATCCAAATGACAGGTGCATGTCATGCTTCAGGAGTGCTTGCCAGTTTGTCAGTCATGAACAAGGACGTGGATCGGTGTGGTCCAGCAGGTACAATGGGGCATTTGAATTTCCAAAAACCTTTAACATGAACAACAAAAGCTGGTCAGTAGAAGAAGCTGCAATGGAATACAAAAGCAGGTCCCATTGTGAACTAATAACTGTGCAAGAGGTTAGAAGCAAAGGGTAGGGATAAACAGATAGTCCTCAGTAGAATGGTAGATTCCCAAGGGATTTGGGCTGTTCTACTTACCCATGAATGATATGGAAAGGAAGTGAATAGTGAGGGGATGAAGTTTTCCAGTATAAAATTATTTCTTTGTGAGATGTTGCAGAAGGATCTCACAGGAGTGTGTGACTGACTACTGAAATATCACACAAAATGCAATATTAATATATGCAAATCAATGCACTCAAAAAAAAAAAACCACTAAGGATACAGAGAAATGAATAAGTGCTAAATTAGCTCTAAAAAGGACCTTGAAATCACTGGGGACAGTGCTATGAAAATATCTTCTCATTGCTTAGGCATCAAATCAGAAGAGTATTAGTGATTATGAGGAAAGTAATAGAGACATCATTGTCGTGATGTTTAAAGCTATAGGGTACCTTAACTTGAAAGTATATTAAGAGCAGTTCTGGTCATCCCACCTCAATAAAGATATAACAGAATTAAAAGCAATTCAGAGAATAGTGATGATGATTAGAGACATGGAGCAGTATCCATATGGAAGTTACACAACAAAATTAGGAGCCACTGTCCTAGGTAAATATGATTGAGAGAGAAATGCAATAAAGAGCTACAAAAACATTAATGGAATTGAGCTGTTGAGCAGGCAAATAGCTATTCTTTATTTCTCATACAACAGGAGCTAGAAGACACCTAATGAAATAATCACACAATTAAAACAAATAATTATACCACAGATGAAGTCTGGACATGGATTCAAAGAGCAACTGGAGTAGAAAAGTTAATGAACAGCTATTAAATACAGTATACAGATGAAATGTTTCAGTCAGGATGTCCCTGAAGGTGCAAAATACTTAGAGATTGAAAGTGGTACAAGTGGAAGGATCACTCTGTGTACCTCCTGTATGCTTACACTATTTCCTTAAGCATCTCTTGCTGAGTGTGGGAGAACGGATGGAGCTTCAGTTTGATACAGACCTTGTTTTCTTACTCTCTCCCTCTTCAAGTGCTTTCATCTGCTTTCATCCAAACACACATTATGATTGAATCAATGCAAATCTGGGAGCTCTGGAGTGGGTAACTAGATGACCTTTTCAAAGGGGACACAGTCCTTAAAATATTTAGCTGTGTTGGAAAGTGAATTCCTCTATAAACAATGATACTGGATTTACAGGATGTGGTGTTCACTCATTTTTAAGTAGGTTATACTCACATATCCACCAGATCCCCTTACACACTGCTCCTGCCTGCAGGAAACCATACTTTTAACCTCACATGCACCCATTTCCTTCTGCATTATTCTATGAGAATTTCTATGGTAACCTTTACTGGAACTCATCCACCTCAAAAAAACACTGTGTTTTTTATGGAAAAGAGGTTTTGTCTTGGTCACATCAGTTATTCGCCCTACCATAGAACATTGGGCAATTGCAGAGACAGCAATGAGCAGCAGGGAGTGAAAGGTAGGTGGTGACTATGTCAACACTGCTGCCAAATGTGTTTGTCAATCTACAACCTTGGTACACATCATATAATTAAGGAGAGAGAATCTGGCCCTGAATTATTCATCCTCATTCCACTACGCATTCACAGATATTGAATGTGGACAAAAACTGTCCTCCTCTTAATGGCTGTCCGAATATCTCATTTCACGAGACACCAACAGTTCCCATCAGTCTAAGCTGACAAAGTTAATGTGTTTTGCATGATGATCTGTTCCTTTAATAAAGATTCTGGTCTCCCTGGGCTTAGCTCAGTAGCTCTGCATTACACATAATCTCCTTAATCAGAGAACAAAAAACTAGGTTAAAGGAATGTTAAGGCAAGCTCGTAACCACAGGGAGATTCACAGTGCAGGCTACAGCCTTTGCTAACGAAGCATAACAGGTCACACTAGACCTCTGGGTTTTGCCTGCACCAGACAACCCCCATGCAAGCCTGGGAGGTGCTTTGCTCCTTCAGGACCCTTGCAACGGCAAGAGTGCTCAGGTCCTCACAACTGCTGAGCGTATTCAAGGACTGGAATATGACTATGAATTTTATTGCTTTCATTACCCAGTTTCACCAACCTAACACAGTTTTAATTAATTTTATACGTGGTTTGTAGTACCTTGTTCTTTTTATTATTTAGGAACTTTTCAATTACAGCTAGATAAATCATTGGAAATACAATATTAATACAGAAAAGTGTACAAAACATAATAACCATCCCTAATAAACTCAGTTTGCACAGAAATACTCATATAGCCATACTTTTCTCTCCTGCAGATGCCTAAGTTACCACACATGCCAGTTACAGAAAGGAAAGTTTTCTGGAGCGTCATCAGCTATTCATGTGGCACACTCTGTTTTGCAGGACCCCTGAAGCAGAGCATCATAAATTCAAAGAGAGTTTCTGTGGATAGTACTGATGTCTGAAACCAAATACTAGCACAGTTCTGGAATTATCTTTTTTATTAAAACAAAAAAATAAATTCCAGTGGCAGGAAAGGTTTCTTTCTATGGACACTTTTCAGTTTTTAATAGAAAGTAAAAATGCAATTTTAACCAAGGAGAAGAGCTTTGTTCCCTAATGGAAGATGTAGTTTGCTAGTTCACTCCGCATGCCCATGTTCTCCTTCACAGACCTTAATCCCCTACCAAACCATAGTCCCCTCCAGGCATTATAGACAGGAGGTCCATACTGGAAAACTTCTAAGAGAAAGACCACCATATGTAATCTGAAATAAAAATCATTACCATGGGGAAAAATAAGAGATTCACTGGGAAAGAGACAGTTTTTGTGAAAAAACCTTCTCTAAGACACAATTTTCTTTCCATCACATTTAGACAATAGGGATGCAATTGAAAGGAAACCCAAGAAAATGAAGTTTACTCATTTCTGCTCAATCCCAATGGACACAACTGGAAAATTAACATGCTGTGATGACTATACCACTGCTAAGATTATAGAGATATCACTTACCTACATGATGTCTAAATGCATATTTTGGTTTTCCATTCCTTTTGATGACCAGATCCTGCAAGCCTCCTGCTTTCTTATGATCCTTGTAGTCTAGATGTTCTCACCATGCGTGTCACAAGGGATCTGAGTTTCTTTTTCTCAGCAACATGTTTTAACAGTGACCTGAGAGCTGTTTATATCAGAAGAAAAAGTAACATTAGGAAAAAAGGACTTCAACCAGCACACAAACTATACTCATCTCCTTATAACCCTAATATAATGTCTTTTGCAGACATCCTCAGTAGGCTCATGCATCTCCATTTCCATGAAACACAATCATCTTTTATTTATTTTCAGTGCTGTAGACATGATTACCTTTATGATTATCCCTTTATAACCTTCAAATATTTGCTGGATGTTGGCTTATCCTGAGTCTTAACATGAGCTTTTATAGCCATCCTGGCATTCCTTTCTAGGTAGGCTGTTACTACATTCAGCATAGATATAGAGATACATACAGGTATAGGTACAGGTACAGGTAGATAGAGATATAGATCACATGAGGGTAGATATTCATCTTAGTTAAAATGCAGCTGGTATAATTCCTGAAAGTCAATGTATTCAATAAACTCACATATTGACAAGTCAATAAAGGTTGACATAGATACAGTTCAATATTCTTCACGTTTGGTTGGGTCTAGATGAATTTCTGGAGGTTTCCTAGCATTACTTAGAGAGTCTTAGGGAGTTTCTATTACACAAAGTCCTTTATCAACTGATGAACTGTAGAAATAATATAGGACTGCTCTCCAAAATTCAGGGAAGAAAACATTTAAATGAGCAAAGCTGTTGCAAGTTCCAAAGACAGACTATTTTAAAGCATCAGGTTATGAGGAAACATTAAAAGGCAGAATCAATTTTAACAACTGAGAATCATTTTTATGATAGCCATAGCTCACTATGAAACCTATTCTACACACTCACTTAAATCATGATGGGTTTTGTGGTAGTTCTCAGTTGTGCTAAGAATATCTTTACAATGATAAGAAAAGGAAACAATAAATAGACAATGGTTCTGATTTAGACATTTTCCATGAAAAACTTGTGAATCATTTGTAATATTCAAATTAAGATCTGAAGATAAAATTTCTAAGGTTAAGTTCAGTGAAAGGCAAATAGTTATTAGATATTTTCAGACACTATTTCAGAAAAGCATGGTATTTTACTGCAAACTTCATGCAGCAAGCATACTACCACTTTGGCCATTTTGCCTAGGAGGACTGTTGGACCTGAAGGGGGAATCACTCTGCGAAGGTGCTAGGCTGGAAACCAGGGAATCTGATTTCTCTTTCTAGGTTTACCTAGGGAGCGGTGATAGGCATTTCAGTTGTATATAGTTTTACGTCTCAGAGCGAGATGTTCAATACACCTGCTTGTCTACCACACGATCTCAGCAACAAGTAAAGGCCTTGGGTGTGTTCATGTCTGATACTAGAGTTCCCCAACACCTAGGACTGTACTTGGGGCATGCTCAGGAACACGTACTGAGCAAATACAAATTACAGCTTATGGATCCCTTGTGCATTTGGGCGTCAGTTTCTCTCTTGTTCCTCCAGTTTGTGTAGATGAGCAGTTCCACTGAATTCAGCAGGGATTATTCATCTGCTCATCCTTCCTTGAACACACCTGGACCCAGGCTTGCAGGTAGCTCTAATTTCATGAGGGTGTATTTATCTGAGTTTATTTCATTCCCAGAGAAATAATATTTGCCTGAGGGAGTGAAGTGCCAGTTATTTTCTTTACTGAAATGATGGCACTGAAAACAAAAAGGATGGGGAGGAATAGGTTAATTTTTAAAACCAGTTTTTAATAGAATGTACAGTATAATGAAAATATTTCATATTTCTGATTTGCACTGAAAAAAAATAAAGAAATTAAAAATGACTTCTTTATTTTCCAGTGAAAAAGCATCTGGTCTGGCCTATGAAGTACAAATTGGAAGGCTACATATGATGAGTCTTATGATAGCAATGTTAACATTACAAAGGCATCCTTTCCTGGAAAGTGTCCAGTAACTGTTGATTCTGATTTTTCTACTGAATCATATGTAGGAACCTAGGAATCTGTGCAAGATTTGGTAGTATTTTACTCATGTGAAAGAAAAATTTCCATGATTGTGTGCTATATTGTTAAGCATTTTCTCTCAAAGGCTAAAGCCAATTTCATGGTTTATCATTTTTTTCCTGCAAACCACCTGCCCAAACTAGATGGTCAGATTATTTCCATTTCTTTCACCTCCTCAGAGGTTTGTGTTGTTCCACACCGGTAATATAAGAACATCCTATTTTCCACCTCCTGCAGCCCTGGTACTCTGTATAGTTTATACTGTTTACAATTGATTTCCCACTGATAACTCCCATACGACCCAGGGAGCTGCCAGGCATGCTACACTGTAGATGTCTGATGAACCTCAGCTGCTCTGTCAGGCTCAAGCAGCTTGCAGACCATAGAAGTCTTTGCCCAGAGGAAAAAAAAAAAAAAAAAAAAAAAAAAAAACCAGAAAAAAACCCAAACAAACAACAAAAAAAAACAACAACAAACTTTCCTGATTCTCTTTATCTTTACTTGGTTAGCATCTTGCTGTGCATCATTCACCAGCTCATATTCCAAAAAATCACTCAAGAAAACCTTTCCAGGTACAATTAATCCTGTTCACTTGGATTCAGAAGCTGACAAAACAAACACAGATTTAAACAATGACAGAGAAAGTTAAGGTTAATATTGAAGAGATTAACAGGTTCCCTGGTGGAAAAAAGAGGCTCAAGAAATGACTCAGTTGCTTGCTCTTCTTACTCTGTCTTCTCCAGACATCCTGACCAGCTTATTTTATAATTGTCTCCCTCAGTTCTCATTTCTGTTATAGGGACAGCTGTACCCTCTTTTGCCCACTGCTTGTCACATAGAGAAAATATATGATAAGAATTACAAGGGTTATGGTGTTGCAAAATAGGCAGTTATCTTTAGGTTTAATCAGGTAGTGAGAAAATATCAACCTCTTTTTATAAGAATTTTCTTCTTAAAAGTATAACATTATGGGGTGAGGGGTTCTTCCAATAATACTTGGTTTTCACAGGAAACAAATAGCAGTTTTCAAAATTAAAATTCAGCTCAGTGCAAAATTTTTTATACAGAATTTTTTATTAAATATAGGAGGAAATCTCCTTGTCTTAAAAAATTATTTTAGTTGAAAAATTACATTTTCATAAAGACAGACCACAGAGGGGGGAAAAGTTCAGCCATTCCTATACAAATTAATAATACTGTTAATGAGTTTGCTAAATCAGTAAGTTATACAAGGACTGAGAAGGATGATATGACTTAAAACTGAAAAATTGTTAGCAGAATCAAACTCAGCCAATATTCAATTGCTACTATGAAATGAAATTATAAACATGCATAAAGTTAAGCACATGTTTAAATGCTTTGCTAAACTCTGATTTGAGTCCAAGCTTAAATGACAGCAAATATATTTCTTCATATTTTGTGCATAGAATGAGAGACACCTGAAGGTAGCTGGTAGGTTGATTAGTATTTGAAATAACAGTCTATTAAAATGTAAATTAAATAAATGCTATTGCCTGGAAAATAAATGAGTTTTTAGCAACTGTCATCAGACCTGGATTCCACCTTCAGCCTCTCTGAGCTCTCAACAGCTGGATTCCAGCCCAGATGAAGTGGGCAGGAGAGCACAGGAACCTAATGAGAATAAATGGGAATTAGTTTAGCACTCTCACGCAGCTAAATTATCCAAAGATTAGTTACTTGTTTTGAGCAGACTACCTGAGGATTTATTCAGCAGAGGAGTGTGCAGGCAGAATTCCAGCATTTTAACCAAACAGGTATTTGCCATGGACTTAATAGAAAATAATTTGAATTGTATTAGGATTCTCCTCAGAAATGCCTCAAAGACCAGCTTCTTCCTTGGAAATGTCCCAGATCCTAGTCTGTGCGAGAAAACATAGGACTGCTCTCAATGTGTGAATCACAGCCTCTCCGTCCCTTTCATCTTTGCATTTAAATATCCACTGCACCCGTTGAGCAAAGCTTTGGGTGCAGCCCTGCAAAGACCGAAAAGTGGCAACTTTTCAGTCCTGAAAGTTGAAAGCAGGGTTGGACATGTGTGCCGGGCAGATTTGTGGGGGACAGGGAAGGTGTAGACCCAACCTCGATGGGCTGGCAAGGAGTAGCACAACGGTCACACTTGCAGTTGGGGAGCACAGCCCCCACCATGCCAGCGGTACCAAGAAGTCACAGCAAGCGGTGGCAGTCCTGCCCTCTCCAGGAGGCTGCAGAGCTGCCTGGACCATCACTAGACGATGTGGCACCTTAGCAGGTCCTGCAGGATGAGGTTGTGAGAAAGTGGCCCATCAGGTCCCGTCAACTTAATCCTTTCAAACACCATCCCAAATGCGGGCGTACATGTGGCACAAGGGAACATACTGAAAATGGAGGTCACAGTCCTGGGAAATGGAGTGCAGTCCACGGGGTGGATTGCAGAGCTGCACTGACTTCCAACTTTTGTGCGTGCCCGTGCAACTTCTTTATACTAACACTTTCAACTTGGTTATTTATATGTGCCCAAGGTCTCATGTATAAGCTTATATGCGTCTGGGGAAAGAACTGTCAATTCAGTCCTCAGTTCAGGTGCAGCCCTTAACTCAGGTGCAGTCTTCTGCCACAGACCAGAGTCCTACACTGCTAACCTGGAGTGAATAAGAAGAGAATAATAGCTTTCCAAAAGCCTGTGAGGCTATATGTTTCCCCTAGAGAAACATATCTCTAATAACTGTAACCATTTTTGATAACTAACATAAACTGATTTTATCTTAATAGTGCATCTTCCAGCATGATTAATATGTCTAAGGGGTAAAACAAAGGCTTTTCTGAGTTACTGAAACACAACATAAGCACAGGGCAAAGCTCTTTGTATTACTAAATTGCAGCGCTTGGTGCTCATTAGGGAAAACAGTTTCCTGTTTACTTTGAGCTAACCTAATGCAGTGGGAAACTGGATAAGAAAACAGGCTTCTGTCTGCTCTAAACCACGGAGTTTTACCCTCAACAACATGGAAGTGCAGTTGCCAGAAAACTGAGTAATGATGATTTTTTTGACAGAGAAAAGAAAAAGCACAGAGTGCAATAGACTATTATTCTTACTCTTCCTGAAAAATATCACAGAAGATGAATTGTCCAGATGTTAGACTGCAATCATGGGACCCGGGAGATGGGCATTTATTTTTGCACAATAGCACAGGCTTCTTGGGTGACCTTAGGAAAAACTTTCTATGAATAACATTTTACAAATTATTTAAATACTTGATAATTTCTACACTCTGCGCTTCAGACAACTAATTTCAGTATCCTAAAATTTCACTGTCAGCACCATAGGTGGCTGCCTCTCTTCACCTATTTATAGGAAATTTCTGACTTTGAGCTTTTGAATGTCATCTAAGGTAGATTCCTATAGTAACTGAAGATAAATGGTATGAAGATTCCCCTTAGGGTTAAAAATCCATAAAAGAACTTAGGTTGCTAGTTCATCTGTTTCTAAAACTAAGTAATCATAACATACAGCCTACACAAAGCAGTAAAGATTCAGTAATGTAGGAAAAGTACTTTGAAGTTTTAATTTTACAGAAATGCAGATAGGGGAGGTTACATTTGCCACTGATACACAACTTCACAGGCAGGTTGTCATCAACCCAAATTCTGACTAGGTGGAGCTAACAAGTCCCTTTTGAAGTCCTCCCCTGAAACTGAAATAAATAATTAAAAAAAAAGAAAAGGTATTACCAAGAATGAACACAAGATTGATATAATTAAAATCAAACCAGCATTAGTGAGCTTTATCCAAAGCAGACCAAACTCTTCAAAGAAAGATATGACTTTGGCTGGGTACCAGTTAATAGAAATAGATTCCTTGTCGAGAAGGAGCATGAGGGTAGAGCCAAAGGAAAGCAATAAGCCATTATTTCACCCCATGTGTCCAGATGGGATTAATTTCTTAATCTTTTTCTTTTTCAAAGCAGTCAGGTTGCTTATCATATAAATTTGTCATATAACGACATCATATTTTGTCCGCTAGGGCCTCTGGATAGGCTTCAAAGCACCGCAGTCCTTCATCCCCCACTCTGCTCCCACCAGCAACCGCCTGGTACTGCAGGTCACTGCGCTGGACCTGCCACGGCTCTGCAGGGAAGGTAAATGTGCCTCTCCCCAGCTGCAAATTTCTTGGGCGGTTGGGATGAAGGAAATCTTGAGCAAATGCTGATGGTTCTCTTGTGTTTGTCTTGTATCTTCCTCAGCAAAAAAAAAAAAAAAGCAATCTTTGCTTCCAATATCTAATTATCTAATCACTGATAAAAATCACTACTTTAACTGATACATTACTGTGATCACAGCCAGAAAACCAATGTTCCTCACAAGGAGAATCATGGAGAGGTGAAGAAAGCTTTGTTGTTTCATAACTACTGCCAATAATAATCTAGTGAATCTAGGGAGTTTAAAGTGTCAGCTATAGTTTCTGTCACCTTGAATCCAATAAAAAGTGAAACCACTCTCTGTGGCAAGGACTTGTCTTTGTTCTTTGCCTTTGGACACATTCACACAATAGAACTATGACCCATGACTCTGATTTCTAAGCACTATACACAAATAGCTGTTATCATCTGATTAGAAAGTAAAGACTAAGCTCGTGTCCTTAACATGAATCTGATTTTGCTCAGTTTTCACAATACATTCACAACCTGAATGAGAGCGAAAAGCGTACCTGGCAGAAAAGAGATGATGACCCCTTTACCTTGAAAATATCATTTGAATTCTAAGAGCACAAAGGAAGAGAAATTAGGCCCGGTTTTTATCTTTACCTGAGCTTGATTAGGTCGTAGAAAGTTCAGGTAATACTCATGCCTCACAGCCACAATCATCACAGCAGTAGAGAAGCTAACGGAACAGAAAGAAATGAATAGAAATTAAAACTTTTTAACGAATATTCCAGCTGCCTGATTGCAAAGAAAAGGTTCAAAATAAAAACTGTCTAGAAGTATATTGACACATTCTGTTCTGATTAGCATCCAAATTATGTAAGTCAGCAGCACAGCCAGTGAAAACTATTACCTGAGAGCACTCCCCTGACTTAAGATGTTTTGAGAGGAAAGCTTTAATTTAAAAAGCATGATGACCATGCATTTAAACATTTTAAATTATCATTATCATGCATGAGACTGCATAAACAGCCTTCTCTGTCTTACTTCTTTCTGAAGTGACTGGGGTTTTTTGTTTGTTGTTCTTTTTTTTTAACTTAATGCCATTGCAAAGTAAGGTTGTACAAACAGACCAAAGAAGTTCAAAAGTCAAAGCTGGTATTTGTCACCATTTGCAAAAATGACAACTGATATGTATTGGGGTAGGGGGTGTGGAGCAGGAAGGTGAAAAATGGTTAACCAAAGACATTCTGGAGTGATCTCATTTTCCTGAATGGCCACACTGGACTCTGACTACGTTTTTTAAAGACTCCCAAGCTGGAGGCCCAAAATTAAGATGCACAAAAATGTTAGCTCATTTTTAGTATTGCCTTTATATCTACAGGTCTTGACTCAGACTGTTCAGATTTCCCAGTAGCCTGTTGAGCTAAAGGGCATATCATTATAGCATTTCATGGCCTATGCAGAACCTTTTAATCTACACAAGCAGCTGGGACTATTCATGCTCTTGGAGAGGCCACAATTGCCCATTTCATAGATTAGGTCAACTGGTTGAAAATTTGGTATAAACAAAGCACAAAAGAGAACAGGACTGACAGCTCTAGTAAGCTGTCAGCTGCAGGAAAGACGCGATGAACTCTTGGCTTAGAAAAAAACGGACATCACTGTATTAGATAGCAAGATAAGTTTTCCCACCAGCTCTCTAAAAAGGCTTTACATTTATATCTGGTTTTGATGTCTCAGAATCTGCTGTCTTTCTTGACTATAAATATACTTGCACTATAAATATACTTATCTTCCCTTGTAAAATGTTTTGAAATCTTCTGATGAAAAGTGCTAAATATGTAGCCTACTATTTTCGGAGAAGCCCAAGGTGAGATAATGCTCTCCGCATTGAGATTTCATGGTTCTGTAGAGAGGGTTGGCCTCGCATCAAAAAGCTGTTTGCACATTAAAAAAATCTGTCAATCCCACCACTGCTGATCAAGGAAAATCAATGTTGTGGTTTAACCCCAGCTGGCAACTAAGCACCACACAGCTGCTTGCTCACTCCCCTCTGGTGGGATGGGGAAGAGAATAGGAAGGGTGAAAGTGAGAAAACTCATAGGTTGAGATAAAGACAGTTTAATAGGAAAAGCAAAAGCCGTGTGTGCAAAGCAAAGCAAAACAAGGAATTCATTCACTACTTCCCATCAGCAGGCAGGTGTTCAGCATCTCCAGCCTGTTCACTAGTGGGGTGGGGTGAGAAGCAGAAAAGGCCTTGATACTATGTAAGCACTGCTCAGCAATAACAAAAACATCCCTGAATTATCAACACTGTTCTCAGCACAAATTGAAAACATAGCCTCATCCTAGCTCCTATGAAGAAAGTTAACTCTATCCCAGCCAAAACCAGCACAACTAGTAAATCAGCTACTAGTAATAGCGGTTCAGGAAAGGAAAGACAACAGCGGGATTGCAACAAAGCAATGACATTGATCCCAAGTTGGAGCATGAGTTCTTTCCTCCTGAGAAATTCAACATGTCAAAATGTCTTCACGCTATTCTTGATTTAGCTAATCCAAATGTAGACAGAAGTGACGCCAGATGAGTCAGGCACACCGTCTGGACTCAAACTCTGAATTTGGAAATGACAAACTCACAAAAGTTTTCTTGGATGTTTCATTTCAACAGCTAAAGCAAAAGCCAAATTTCCCATTTAGCTTTCAGATAACTTGCAGTTGAACATATCCAAAGGTTAAGGGATTTGCTGAAGAGGTGTGCTGCTGAGATTAAACAAAAATTGCCTAAATCCAATTTTAACTCATGTTAAGTTAGTGGAAAGGGCTAGCAGATACACGTGGAAAGGACTGGTATGGAAATTGTGTGCAGTGGTTGCTTTCTTCCGTCCGCTGAAATGCGTATGCTTAGGTTTGGCTAAGTAACAGTAGCTGCTAACGTACATTCATTGCTAGCTAATGAAATCTCAGAGGGCAGTTATTCCCTGATTATAATTGTTCAGAAGGTGTCAAAAAACAGAAGAAGGCAGGCCTCGTTTTCTGTCAGATATAGAGAGCCCCGGTTCTAGCTGGATTGCCATGAAAGCACAACAACATGGTCTGTAAGATGCCAGGTCACAAGGCCTTTTGGTGTATTTGTAACTGCTAAGATATATATTCGTACAGCACCTCACACAGCACATGACTGAAGGGCTGAGCATTTCTTAATAATATCTTGCTTAGGAATCTCTCCCTCATGGTTCATAAAATGATATTTTAAATATCATTAGCAATGAATAATATGATCTTCCTCACTATTGAACTTGTTTCTTCTATTCCTTTCCCTTTTTGTCACAATTCTTTTACCCTATAAATGCCTCACTCTATATCTATGTTTGGAAAGAATATCTACACAAACTTAAACCAGAAATTCTTAGTTCCATTAAGCATTGCACTCTTATCCACACCCCAGCCTATGAATAAATGGCTACGAAAGAGATGTATCTGATTGGGATGTACCATTTTCAAAGGAAATAATCTGATCTCCTCACTCCATTTAAATGTAGTTCTTAGTATGAAATCAGAAAAATCTTTTCCAGGGAGTGGATAGGAGGAAGAAGAAATACGACCATGGCCAAGGTAAAAGGAAGTGATTAATGATCTGAAACTTAAAAATATAAGGATGATGCTGTATCATCTAATGGACAAAGGATATCAGTTTAAGTATCTGAATAATTTCTGTGTTTGGAACAAGAATGCACAATGTTTGATAAGCCTTTCTGAATAATTGTAGTATTTCTCCCAGAATTTGTGTCTGGTAATTGACTAGTCTGAAGGTTGCTATGGTAAACACTTAGCTTACACAGCACACAGTGTAGGGAGCAGATACAAACTAAAAGGGAGACTGGTGTCTGTAAAACACCTTATGATTCTTTTTCATTTATGTTAATTATCAAAGATATTAAGACAAGAAGAGAAAAAAGAACCAACATAACTAAGCCACCTCTGCCTACTGCTTTCAATGGAATTGCAAAGTCAGAGTTTGACTTGAAGATATTTACATCAGGATTAATAATCAAGTTATTAAATATGTTTTTCTCCCATCTTGAAGTGCCTGCCACCTGCTTGGGAAACTGATATTCTGACAAAATTTTCTTTTTCACTGACACAGTCAGAGAGATGTCAAAACAGTCCTATTCTCATCTTTATTATTGTTTATTACTGATGCCAGGTAGATCCTTAGACACAAGCTTTTTGATGCTAGGCATTGTAGAAACCTGCAACAAAAAATGTATAAGATAGATAGCAGGGGGGTAGAGACACAGTTCATGGAAACGGTAGGCTAGTATCAGCTCAGCTGAGCATAATAACAAGCATAACATGGTCATATCTGCCACATGGCCTGCCTGTCTGTAAGAGTTTTAGACAGCACAACAAGATAACATTTACGAAGGATTTCAAAGAAACTAACAATACTCAGATTGGGGGGGCTCAAGGGAGACCATTGCCCAGATAGAGCTGTTCCTGACTGACACCACAGTGAGTAAAAGGCAAGCCTGACACAATTAGTATAGACAAAAATCTCTTCACAAGACCTGGCTTGGGCTTATGAATAAAGTATGTTCAGTTTTTGATTATTTATCTCAGATGGCTTTTGACAATCTGGAAAGGAGATGGAAATTTTCTGTACAAGTGTCTTCTTTATTTTTTTAAACTGCCTTCATTGATTTTAACCACCTCTAGTGTGTGTTTACTGCCCACTATAGGTGCTTATGAGGATAGTTTCTTTGGCACTGTGAATGGAACAGATCCATAAGAATACCCTCTACGCTAATTCCACTTGTCCCTGATTTAACCCATGTAAAAAAATTCCTTTTGTGAGTGTCCTCATGTAATGAACTATAGCTAGGGAAAATAGCTAAAAGTTATGCAAGTTTACTGCAATTGCAGGAACTCTTTACAGTATCGTCTTGCTCAGACAAATGGATGTGGCACCACAAATTACAGGAACGCAAAAAGAGATTAAAGAGAACCCCTAAAAATGGCAGCAGAAGATGATCAATAGCATAGTATTTAATGAAAGATTAGAAATGTAAGAAACAATACTGTGTTGATGACATGTAGGTGGCCAAAGCCAATCATATAGCTAAAAACTGGAAAAGGAAAGGGCCACTCCCTGAGCACTGGAACTATTGGAAGCAGGCTTCCCATGCACCGACGTCCTATGCCACTGCCCACGGCAACCCCCTGCTCCTGCTAGTTCCTCAGTTTTTCCAGAGCCATCTCCTGAGTCATCTCACTGACCTGTCCTCCAGCTTCTCCTAAACACCTCTGTTTCTGTCCCCCCACATACATATCCATTGAATAAGTCATTTATATAGTGCCCAAATCTTTCTTTCGTGGGTGTGAAGCTGCACACGTTGAGACTATTTCTGAGCTCTGTGGTATGTACTGGTGAGCTAGCAGGCAGACACAGCGTGGTGAACTTGTATTGCAGCTATTCCCTCAACATGTGTGAGGATGCAGGACTCTCTTCTCTATCTGTGACCAATTTTCACCAGTTGCACATTTTCCAACATCTGCATAATACTGCTAAGACAGGCTGATGTAAAGCATTGATATACAGGTCTAAACCATGTACGCAGTCCATTCTTATATTTTCACTTCAGCACATCTTCCACACAAGGACAGAAACACAGGCATTTTAAATCTACATAGGGAACAAAAGCCTTTACCTCTCATTTTCAGAGGTGTCAATGGGTGCATTGGAGTCAGATCCCTGCTGGCTTTCCATGGACTTAGGTATGCCAGACAATTTTGTTCTATTATAGTCTCTTACTAATTTACAGAGAACACAGACTTTGTAGGTGCTTCACTGTGCTATCTTATCCTTCTGCAAGGAGTAGTAAGTAGATTCCTCTCTTTTTTTCAGCAAACTGTCATTTTTTTATTAATTTTATAAACAAAATCCTTAGTGGATATAAATATTTCACCTGTAGCATTCCTCTCTACTCCCCGTATTCCTGAGAAACTTGTATTGCTTATTTTTCATGAAAGGCTTGTCAAGATGAGAAGCCATCACAGAAACATTTCAAAATTTCCCCGACAATTGGCTCATTCATAATCTAATTGCGCCGGCAGGCAAGAAACTCCAAAAGTCCCTCAATGTGCCATGACAGTTTTTACACGGATCTTGACAATACTTGCCAAGTGATTTTCACAGCCTTGAAGTTTCTGTCAAAAGAATAGAGAGAGGAATGAGAAACCCAGGGACTTTGACCACATGAAGTAAAATGCAATAATTTTTATTCCTGCAAGATGAAATCCTAGCCTAAAATTGTCATGTGAAAGGCACACAAGGAGAAATACTTGTTCTTCTGAGAATGTCTTCTTTTCAGAGCTTAACTAAGGTCATCCTGGGTTCAAGGTGTACAGTGCAATGAAGCCCTTTTAAGTTATTATTCCCATCATAGGAGGAAAAAAAAAATGTTGATCCTGCATCAGAGGAAAGGTCCACCAGTATCCTTTTCCCAGTAGCACCTACTAATGGATGTATAAAGAGGAGGATAAGTACAGAAGAAGAACAAGCACCACTGACAAGCAGGTCTGGCTTCTATAGACACAGGTTTCTCTTCCAACAGTCCTGGTGGTAGGGTTTGGAGGGGATGGAAGATAGGACAGCAACAAAAGTATTTGTCTTGTTAAGAAAGCCAAGCCAACGGGTCTCCTTGCTCTGTAAAATGTTTGCTGAAGGGGTGTCCCATAGCCCACAGGTCTTGGATTTGACCCCAAACGGTGACACAGGAGGAAGCTTATTTTCCTCAGATCTAGTATTTCTAGCTGTCTGTCAGTCAAATAAGTTTGTATCATCTACAGACATGTTTCTTTTAAGTTGCCCTTTTAAGTGTTTTTTTTTTTCCTCAATGGAACATTGTTGCCTATTAAAAAAAGAGCAAAAATTTTCATATAAAATGACTGCATGGTCTAGGAGCTATCTACTTGCTTATGCCTTAAACATCTGACCTGAAAGGTCTGAAATAAAAATATTATTGCTTAGTATTTTACATCTTAATACAGAACACAAGAGTTACTGCTAAAAAAAACAGAGTATAAGAATTAATTAATTCACTCTGCTTTTGCCCATCTCCCTTCAATTTACTTCCATATTGTAACATATTGTGCAAGGTAATATAGATTTTCAAAACCACAAGAAAAAGAAGGACAAATAGGAATGCTTACCTACCGTATTCATGCTAGAAGTCTTCTGAAGCCCTTTTGAAAGCTGTTTGTGGCTTTGAGACACTTAAAGAAAAGAAACAATACAATCTGGAGTAGACAACAAAACAGGCATCAAATTTGCCACTTTATGACGTTGAATACTACAGTCAAGAGAAATGTCAGCTATCTCACATTAACATCAGAGCAGGTAGATTTATATGACCACTTGGTTGCTATGTTAGACTTCATCATGTTTAACAATTCTAGAGTTTAAGACTGCCTGCTCCAAGATAGAAGAATGCAATCTTTCAGTGGTACTAATCAGTTAGGATGGATTTTGTAGGAAAATGACAAAAAACCACACATTTGAGCAGGTTTAATATTTTCAGTAGGAGATGTCTCAAAATAAAATTCAGTCTCTCACCACAGATACGTGTCTGAACAAGTAGAATGCATTTTTCTCTGGAAGGGAAGGGCTCTCTCTCCTCTCTCAACTAGACAGGGAGTGAACAGAAAGCTTAGGCTAGACGTTGGAGTTAGGTAAAATGACTCCCCCAAGGTGTCTTTTTCTGTGCAAACCCTCTTCCTACTACTGCAGATGGAAACTTCTCACAGTCTCGCTCACAGATGACCGTGCCCTCCTTCCAGGAACATTTCCTTTTACTAGTATTTATACTGCATAGATAAGCAGCAAAATGGCTCAGGAGAAGGCTTTGGAAGTGACGAGGAACAGCATTATGCTATCAAATGTGCCTCACAAATGACTTGTGGTTTAAATGATTTAATGATACAGGGTTGCTATTTCACTGGCTGGACAGATTTGGTCAAATGTCTTAACAGTACTCGCGAACATTAATACCAATTCCGAGTGGCTATTCAATTCCATGTTCATAGCCCTTGTTATTCAAGTTGCTGTATGACTGTCAGAAGAAAACAGATTGCTGTTCATTTTAATCAGTCAGATCACAGTTTTATTGAACGTGCCTGTTTGATGTGATTGCATCTTGCGCAACTGAGCGAAATGAGACAAAAAGAGCAATTTTATATCACGTAGATAATAACAGATGCGCCCCTCAGAATTCATTATAGAAATCTGTTTTGCAGCCGTATGTTCCACTTCATCTGAAATCCTTTTGTTCTCATCAGCCTCTTCCTGTGTGAAACTACCACTTTGCATTTTGCAAGCATCGACTAATGGAATCTGATATTACTTTGTCCATATCCTTGGATCCCCTGCGAAATATTGAAAACTAAGGACTCTAGTTTTCTGTAACCTCTAATAGCCTCCATGTTGTCACCTGTTTGTAAAGCACCAGGTATATTTACCTTGTATTTTACTATATACCCTTTAAATATCACTCTCTAACAACTGAAAAAGAGATCTTTAGCAGTAAACAGTTTTTTAAAAAATTTGTTTCCTTGGCTTTTTCTTCTGCCTCAGTCTAAGCCTTCAGGGTGAGCACAGCTCTATGAAATCTTAGCTCAGCCTTGGTGTCATTTCAGTTTAAGTTGTGTTCAAATCTGTAGCCATCCAAATTCCCTTAGGACTTATATGTATGTGTATGAATCAAAATTACAGGTATCATATGCTGCTTCTTTTCCTCATAACCTTTTTAAAACACCTACGTGACTATGCTGACTAATATGTGTTTTACTGGCTGGATCTTTAGCTGATGTATATTCAATTGTCTCCACAGATTTTAATGGAGTTATGCCAAATTACATTACTCCAATGGTTTGGCTGAAATCCTATCCCCTTTGACATCACTGGCAAAGCTCCCGTTGTCTTCAGCAAAGCAATTATTTCAATGTATATGCTCGGCATATAGAGACCCTCCTCAGCAGAAGGTCGTGCAGTCAGGCGAGAGGTATGATACCTTAGTTAAAGCATCACATTCATCCTGTGAGGTCTGCTAGAGGTCAGCGCTAAAACATGGATTTGTTGACTAGACAAAAGAAGGAATAAAGGAAAAGTTGGATAAACATGAATTCTCAGCATAGGGCCTAATCTCCATAATCCTCATCACCTTCTACCCATGCTTCTGTGTGAATTCTTGCTACTGTCCTCTCTGTACAAGCTCTTCTCACTCTCCCTAAATCCTTTCTTTTTTACTGCTTCACTGTAAGACCTGAAGTCCACATCCAACTTGTGGTACATCAAAGGCGGGATTCTTCAGCCTGCATTCCCATAGGATACCTAATAATCTTGCAGCATAGATTGGTGGAGAAGGCAACTAGATAATTAAATTGTCCTCTGTTCTTTTTTCAGCCCAGCTAAATATCTGATGTATGACCTTGGGCCTCCAAAATCTATCATATCTGTTTACACCTATTTAGACTATATTTATTAAGACAAGGCTGCAGTGTAGGTTTAAATAGTATCCTGCACAATCAGATCCTGATCTGGGAACAATTTTGAAATCAGAGAAGTATTTTCATTCACTTAAGAAAAAAAGTTGTGGGGTTCTTTTTAGTTGCTTGGCTTAGTTTGACTTGGCATTTTATTGGAGGGAAGGATTTTTTATTGTTGTTGGGGTCTTTCACTGTTTCATAGAGAAACTCTGGTCATCTTTTTTCCTTTGTTTGAAATTTCCTCTTTCCTCAGTCTGGACAGCAAATCAAAAATTCAATCATTTAGGCAACACGAGCTAGCTCTTCTAAGCTCCATTGAAATACACCCCCCAAAAAATAATAATTGATTTCCAGTCCAACTCCAGCAGAGGACGTCACATTCTTAAGCTATTGCCTTGTTAGACTAGAGGTATGCTAGATGATAAAGGGACTGTCTCTCTCATGCATGTTTGAAAAGAGCAAGAGGATTTCTATTTCTTGTAAACCTGGAGGAGCCTGATAACACAGACATTTTTTAATCTGAAAGCTAGACTTTCATCAAGTGCAACTTTTGTATCTTGAGAGACAGATGTTGAAGTTCTGAAACATCAGAAAAACCTTCCAGTGGAAAAAAAGGTGTAAATTACACTTGTGCTAACAGTAAAGGGACAGATGCAAAATCCGTATCAAAATGTTATGAATTATATTGCAGGCCTAATGTTGCTTTGTGTGTAACATTAGTGCTGTTGAAAACACATTGACATAAAAGCCTAATATAAACATTACCAGCCAAGGCTGAAATAAAGGCAGGAAGGTTATCATTGACAGTATGGATATAAACATATCAGTCTTATAATAGTATTATAAATAAAAAGGTTGTTAATTTAAAAATGGCCATATATATATATTTAAGTAATGTCAGTGCTCACACATCACCAGCCTTTGTATCAGCATTTATATGGGATCTCATAAAGCAGCCAAATACTTCCTGTTAACTTTTAGGAAATGATAGCGCAAACATGACCATAAACATGATTCTGCTGCATAAATCAGGTCTGTACGTGTGTAAATTGCATTGGTAATTTATAAATGTAAATGTAAACAGAAATACCCTGGCCATGCATCAAAAGCACCAATGTAATGAAAAACAGGCTCTGGAAATCATACCCAGGTTCTGCAGGTATATGTTGTTAGAGCACAGAAGGACAAATAAACTTTTTTGCAAGTGATGTTCATCATCCTCAGGCCTCAAAGTTCTCAAGAAGCATATATTAAGGGCAGAAGGGTATACAATATGACCTTCCCAGGTATCCCCCAGCCCTATTATTTTCTTATGAAGGCCTGATACTACCAGAGTCAATGGGAACTTTTGAGAAGAAATTTGTTATTTCCATGGTGCCAAGCATTCATTCTACAACACATTTCTGTGAGTTATTGCTTTTAATCAAGGCCACTTACCAGGAACCTTGGGCCTATGGAAGAATCTAATGTTTGAGGAATTGAGAGGCTGACAGTCCAAAGAGCTCCAGATACATAATCTGCATGGCATCACCTTTCTTTTGTGAAGAAAGTTCAGATTTGCTTTTAAAAGCATGCCAAAGGCTGGCAACTTCACTCAGCTGTCCTTCCATGCCATCTCACATGAGGACCCTTAAAAGAGATGGCGGGGAACCTACATATCAACCAAAGATACAGACTTTTATTCTTCACTCTTAAAAATAATTATGCAAGGCATCAGGGCTCATTACCACAAACAAGCCCACTGGCAAACAACTTGACTCCCAGGCTCTCTTCTGGAACCGTAACACAGATTTCTCTCCATTAAAGCTACCCATCTGATTTTTTCATACCAACTGCACAGGAGTCAAAAATACTTGTAGCTCTGCCTCAGCAGTACTGCTGATTCCTGTTTTGAAAAAAAACCTTCTCTTACCCACCGCAGAACTGCACTTTATTGATCTGTAGAGAGAATTAAATAATTGAAGAAATATTATGCCACTCCCATAACTGAGGTATTAATGTTGCTTTAAGGAATGTGATGTTTCCTGCCAAGAAACCATCTGTTGAATGAAATATGTGAGACTAAAATGAGGCTAAAAAGGAGACTGCAGATATGATAGCTCCAGATTGGAAGCTTCTTAGTACCATGGGAATGCTAATCAGTGTTGATCCTGACAGCTGTAGGTGTTCAGCTCCCAACAACTAGTAACACATTCTCATACCTTTTTTTTTATTTTATCTTTTCATTTTTTCAAGGGTGAAGAACAATCTAGAGCTACTTGCTCAACATATTTAGAGAAGAGTAAATTAAGGAGACAGAACATTATCTCTGACAGTGTTTGAAATGAGACAATGGTGAATACTGGGAGAAGTGAACTTGTAACAACTTCTACTGATCACCCATGAGAACAATTTTTGAGACTCAAACAATGTTGCAGATTTTTATGTTGGTTTGATCTTTTAAATCAACTTTTACACTTCCTGGTTTTGTCAAGTGCAAGGAAGAAACATGCATTTGGACATCTGGAGAGGCTCCTAAATCTAATTTCCACTCCAGTCTCCTACAGTGTGATTAGTTAGACAGCATCCCCTTCTTTGAAAAAGAATCTCTGTGTATCTTAATGCATGTTTGCAAAAGCATACCTGGACAGCAAGGGCTTGGAACTTCAGGCACCAAAGCGTCTTACTAAAGTGTGCGTACAACTGCCTTCTGATTGATCCTACAGGCAAAGCATACCCAGAAAGCTCATAAGGATGCAGTCATTCATCTGTCCCCTTGTTTTACCTTGGATTGACGGCATTGCAGTGAGAATATGGAATTTAGCTTCCAAATTGGTCAATTCCTTTGAATATCCCACCATAATTAAACCAAGATGATTTATTCTGGGGTCCTGGGATTATTTCTGGCTCTACTCTTTATGTTTTTTCTGAATCTTACTTTTAATATTTGTACAATACAGGTAGCTATATTGAACTTCTGGATAATGTGCTTTGAGATCCTTGGAAGAAATGTGCTACATAAGAATGACGTTTTATTGCTGTTGAAACTCTAAGAAGACATTTGGCAACCTATGCTGGGCTGAGATGTCACATATGACTTCTCTGTTGATTTGTGTCACCTTGTAATGATTACAAATGAATAAAAGGAGTGCCTTTAAGATTCCTTCTCTAAAAAAAATGCTTTCAGCAGAGCTATGACATCCACTAGTTAACACAAACTTAAGAAGGCAAAATCTTCTCCTAAATAACCTTGACCAGTTATTTCCCTTTAGTATTGCTAAGAAGAGCAGTATCACAAGATGAAGTAATTAAAAAAATCCTATCTTGTATGGAAAGCTGAAACACTGATTTTCCACCTCCAGTGATAAGAAGCAGGTTGGTTGTTTTTTAATCAGCCTGCCCCAGTACCAGTACAATTGGATGGTGTTACTATGATGTGCTTTCACAGTTATTTTGACTGACTGTGCATGTTGGAGCTTCTTAATGCCGACATAGTTCTTTGATTAAAATCAAATAACCAGCTGAGAAAAAAAAAAACGAAATAAATACAAGGGAAATAAAACTTTGGGAATATTTGTAAGGTCCACCGAACCTGATGACTCTACAAGGTACAGGTGGTAAAGAATCTTTTTACCATCTTGTACAGTCCTAATTCGGACCCTTCTCTGGTCCTGCAAACATAGATGCTTGTGCTGTCTCAGGCAAGTGACTTCCAAAAAATGGTTATGTGAACAAAGCACTTTTTAAGGAGTTTGACACAGGTGCCAACCCCCAGCATCTATGCACTATGGCCTGACTCTGTAAACCTTATTCATGCAAGGAGTCTCTGAAAGCAATTCAGGGGGATGTTTTCGTGTGAGCAGAAGAGGACTGAGGGAGTCCTATTTGGTTTCATTGATGCATCATCTGCACGGTATCACGCAAGAGGATGAGAGACAGTTACTGTGTTGTCTTCTTCAAATCTTTTCCCTCTCTTCCAGTCATCACTGAAGCTACAGCCAGTCCTGGGAGAGGTTTGGTATTTGAGATTTACATACAATTTCCATGAGTTGAAGTTGATAGGAAGGAATTCCATACAGACAGGTTTTTTCACAGCAAAACCCTTTCTCCTCCTTGAGGCAGGACCCTGTCCTACATGTGATGATCTAAAATGTCAATGGCAAAAAGGAGTTACAGAACACAACACACAATCAGCAAAACTAAAGAGGTTTCCATTGCACACAACTGTAGCTATTTAAATCAACATAATCACCTTCTACAGCCAAAGAATAGAGCAGAATATCCAAAACTTGGTATTTTGAATATCCCCCTTGTAGTTCTTACAAAAACATATATTACAAAGTTAAGTGAGTAAATAAACTGATCTGCCATGAACAAAAAAAAATGGCCCCAGGGCTTTAGACCTCATTAGCCTAGATTCAAACCGAAGTGATGAATTCCATTCTTAATTGATTCTGCAAAGATTCCTAATGAGGTTGTAAAAGGACAGTTCCTGAACATAATGGATAGCTTTTGAAAAAAATCAACAACAATAAGGGAGAGGGAAGGGCGATCATTTAAACATCTTTGGAAGTAAATGAAAAATATTGGGGGTGTGGAAGAAGACTGTGAGGATGTGTTTCTACCCAAACCAGAAAGTGTACCATAACTTGTATTTTCCTTTATTTATGAAAGGAAAAAAAAAAAGGTTATATAATAGAAAATGAAGTGTGGTGGCAAAGTGCAGCAAGATTAATGCTTGGTCAAACTACAAAACCTTGTCAAAGTATCAGTCATTCCTCTCACAAGTGGAGGATTCAAACTTAAAAATGTAATCCATCTCCACACTCCAGAAACTAAAACATGAGCATGGAGCCTCTGAAATATTGATGATTCAATTCTACCAGATAGAGTTTCCATCAGCTTCAATGTTGTTACCATCATAATACCAGCAATCCTGAGTGCTTATCACCGTGCAATTAATAGTTTTATATCTGGCAGCCCATTCCATGACTTGGACCAAAGCTAGAGCCCTCAGACACCATGCGTATAAAATATAAGTCTGGCAATTGATTTGAGATGAAGAGACTGCATAGAGTAAAATGCAGTGTCAGCCCATCTCTGTAAAGGATTGCTTTTGTTTTCCTCAGAGGTGAGCTCCTTTTCCATAGGGAAATTGTCTCTTCTCTTCATCATGGGTAGGAGAAGAAGAAGCATCACTGCTTAGGGTTATTTTCCTCTTGTGGAATAAATTCGTAGTTGTTACATCTTAGATTCAGCCAAATGAGATCTGATCAGCCAAACTGTAAAGGTACAGAAATTTACTCATCTCATTTGTGTATGTGTTAAGAGGTCAAGGAGAAAAACCTCCTGGATCTTTGGTTTCTAACCATTCTATGACTCTTCTGGTCAATCAGCTGGATGTCTTCAGGGATACTGTTGGAAAGCACCCAAAAACTATCAAATGCTTCAGGCTTTATATATTAGTATAGGTTACCAGCCAAGCTGAAATCAGCATTAAAGCATCAGCCTATAGACTCTTAATTAAAGCAAGTGAATTTAAACAAAGGATTTGCACAGTGCAAAAGTTTAGTGAGGATCAATGCCTAAGCTAGAGTCAAGACTAAACCTTCAATAAAGACATATATAATGAGTTGCTCTCCTCCAGATCTAAATGAATCCCATGAGAAATGCACATGAATAATAGGCTCTGATGATCTCTGTAGCAGCTCCAGTCTATCACAGGGAACCTTAGTGCAAGTATAATTATTATGGTTCCTTCTGCCTGAATTTCCTTCCTTCCCCTGTCCTGGTCCCTGGAGACCCATGTAAAGAAAAGGCAGAATGATACCAATACTGTTGGGATACTGTGAAAAAAACAGGAAAAGCACCCAAAATGTATTGTTTCTTCATGGGCAGTGAGCAAAGATATTAATGAGGGCAAGGAGCAGTTCCAGATAGTAAATAAAATACTAGGAGTATAATGAACACTGCAGATTTTATAATCTGGCCATTTTTTCATCTAAATCAGTGAAAATCATCTAAACCAGTGCGGAGGGTAGAAGATATTTAATGCCTTAATATAGCTGTACTATTAAACCACTGATAACCAAGAATTGTACCTTTATATTTTTTGTTCTTTTGCTCAGCTACAAACTATGTTAGCAGTGAATGAAGCCTATTAGTGTTTGAAAGATGTAGGGTAGCGTAAGAAATAAATTGCAAGGTGAAGGTAGTAAGCAGAAATGGAAAGGAACGGCTATATCTAAATTGCAGGACCTTGCAAGATGTCCCAGCTCCCAAATCAGGATGGGAAGTCCAGCCATGACTAGACTACTAGACCTGTATATAGACATAGGCACGTACAGACATTTCACTTTCCTGATCCAACATCCAGCATTATTTCACAGAACAGAAACAGAAGAAATCTGCTTGGTAAAGCAACCAAGGCAGCAGGAGTCTAGGCACAGCCTTAATGGGTAGAGTAGTTGATACTAAACCATTACAGCATAACGAACCTGATATGCAGAGCCTTGAAGATGGTGGTGGAAGAAATTCCCAATTCCTGCAGGTGAAACGGGGAGTTGTTGAAATCTTCCCCCCTCCCTCCCAGAATAAACACAGCTACCAAAAACTTGCCACATAAAACCAATACAAGGTGAAAGACAAGGCTAAGGTCAGTGTTCATCTCAGCAGTTTACCTCATCAAGGTCTTCAGCAGTTGTAAGTTTAGATGGATATAGATCAGGAGAAGCCCTGCCCAGTCACCTCGATGTTCTCGAGTTTTGTGGTATTATATTTTATTACATCCATTCTCCTTGCTTTAATAGAAAATCCCCAAACTTTATCACTTCTACTCACAATGCAATTCAGTGGGAGCAGGGATATTTGGGTTGGGTTGGGTTTTTTCTTTTAACTGATAAATGGCAATGATATGAGATATCTGGAAATGTACTTACCATAAACATATGCCCTGGGTTCAGCTGGGATAGGGTTAATTTTCACCAGAAGCTGGGAAGGGTGGCAGGCAGGATAGCTGACCTGAACTAGCCAAGGGGATATTCAATACCATACTGACGTCATGCTCAGTACAGAAAATGGGGTAGCTGGCCAGGGACAGGAGGGATGGCAGCTCGGGAACCGGCTGAGCATCGGGTTCCAGCTGGAGAGCAATTGCACTGTGCATCACTTACTTTATATATTCTTTTATTAGTATTATTGTTATTATTATTTCTTCTGTCCTTGTGTTGTCCTATTAAACTGTTCTAATCTCAACCCGCAAGGTTTTACCTTTTTCTTCCAGTTCTCCTTCCCATCCCACTGTGGGGGGAGGAGTGAGCGAGAGGCCTCGTGGTGCTTTGCTGCTCTCTGGGCTTGAACCACAACAACATGCTTCTGCCATCTCCTTGGCTTATAAGATACAAAAAATGATTCGTACTAATCTGGGGAAAGACGTAAGAACAAGTTATTGCCTGTTAGCTGGTCCTCTGTAGCTCTCCATGTGCATGCTTTTAGCCTGCGGCTCACCTCTCTTGGCCCACTTTCACTTAAAAAACCAGTATATTTGAATATTTAATCTGAATGTTTACTGTTTTTCTGAATGTCAGAATTTGGAGGGAAGTGAAGAATACAAACACATTGACTCACCATAAGATTGTTCTGAGTAATCACAAACCCAGCATGGTTTTTGGTATGTGACTATTTACCTGTGTTTTGAGACTTTATTAACTGAAGATTGTAAAGTGCTTAGCGATCCCTGGATGGAAGGTAGTTTATACCACACTAAGCTAAAACATAAATAAGAATAAAGTACAGGTATATGCCATATCTGGAGAATGGTCTCCAAAGAGGGAAAATCGGGGGATTGATTTTTATGTTTATAAAAGTCAGCGGGGAGTTCTGCTCTAAAATCAGTGGCATGTGCAATGAGCTCATGCGGATGGATGGGGAAGTTAGTGTACAGATAGATGTGGATTTACAGCCCGCAAGGTATTCTGCAATAACTTGCCATGAGGGTTTTCTTAGCCTACACTGAGAATGCCTTTGTGTGCGGTAGTCCAATAAACTATTTTGCACTTGTTCTCTATTAGATAGGTTTCTTACACCAGCTGACACACCGATTTCTACACATTACCTTTTCTGTAATGATAAATCCTGTAACAATGTCTGGATAAGTTACACTTAGGTCTCTTTATATTCACCAAATATGTAGTCAGGACGGCAGCACAAGCCTATGAAATCCAATTCCCTTCTGCCATAAACTGGAATGCTTCCCTAGAAGCCGAGGCAGGTCCAGAGATTCAGATCCGCAGCAAATTTGACCTGGTTACCATGATATGGTCGCTGTAGCTCTGCACAGTCTCTGAGCATCCTGCAGTTTTCTAGGGAAGAGATCTACATGGTGTACAAATTCAGGAAACCACAGCAGTAGTTTTATACACATTGAATGCCATGAGCAGCACAAGTCATCGACGTAGAAAGGGCCCAGCTGCACCCCGGGAGGAAAAGCAAAGCAGCCACAAGACATAATCCTTTGCCCTAAGGTAAATCTGCCCCAGGAAATTTCACACTGGTTGTCTTCCAGGAGGAGTTTTCCTAAGGGTAAAGGAGTTTGTGCAAAGTTATGCTAAGTCAGCTGCTGCCAGACATTTGCCTAGAGGGGTCTGCAGGGCAACCCCAGTCATGCAAGTTTAATCAGGCTGAGTTCTCCAGTGGCAGGTGCAGTACTCCAACGTGTTGTGCCATCCTCTGGCAGGTCAGTGTATAAAATATCACTCAGTGCAGTTCAAGTCCAAGAGAAAAAGAGAACTCTCCTATGCGCATTCTTGAAAACAATGCTTTATTTAAAAAAAAAAGGGAGCGGGGGGAGAAAGTTTGGCAGCCAAAAGCACCGGGCTAGTGGAGACACACTGTCTGCACAGCAGCTTCTCCTGGTAACAGATCTTAAAAGCTTCAACAGTGATCTGTTATTCTTACAAGACACAACAAAGCTCCCAACAGGCAGAGAACAGCAGAATTAATGGATTGGAAAGTGAGAGTCTAATGTATGAGCTTTCAAAAGTCTCCCAAGACTAGCAGCTTCATTGTGCATATCCCGTAAGTTACTGCTATTGGGTTTTGGGTTTACATGATACCATCAGTGGAAAAAAAGCACAAAGGTCAATATAGCTGCAAACTATCTCAGAACATCTGGATAATATTTCTATGGAAATCCTTTAACTCCAAGAGAAACAAATATATTTACACAACAAAGGCTTAAAAAATACCCAAGTAAGCAAAAGTCGGCTCAGTTCAACTACTTTACAGTTAAATCATTTTTTATTGAATTCAAGTTTCATGGATCATTAGAGAGCCAGAGGCAGAATTCCAAGAGCTGCTTTGGCCTAATGAGTCTTCAGCAAATTGTTTTCTTAAGGATCCCATGTCTTCTTTCTGGGCTCTGAAAAGAAACTGTGTTTGATGTAATTTCTCTTTATTTTTTTCTTTTTTAAATAAATCACAAGCTTTTTAATTGAATGTAATTTATATCCAATGCAATAGGCTGTTGGTAGTGTGTATTTCCTTAATCTTTTTTTTACTATGAATATAAATGTCCCAATACCATAGAAAAGTTACTGACACCTGCACTTACTTTCTACAGCTAAATTATGCACTTTTCTTTTTATATAGCGAAAACCTACTGAAGTCAATAGCTTTAAACTCCCTGATTTTACAGGCTTATGCTACTTTGCATCCCCCAGGAACCTACAGTTATAAATCAGTGCAACCATTACTCCTAATGCCCTAACTGATTTTGGAAAACAAGAGAGGGAACTTTAATCTATCAAAAACTTTGTAGCTGATACAAACTTGCCTCCAAAGGAAAATATTTCTTAAAAAATAACGCTATTTCTTTAACAGGCAAATGGAGAGTGAGTTGGAAGTTAATACTTTCCATACCAGAGAAGAAACATTTGACATCAAGTTCATCAAAATCCCTTTTATCCTCATGGCCAGGGCATGCCAGTATCTGCAGCCAACAGCACAGAAGGGACTGGTAGGACTGGCAGCACGGCCAGCCACCCATGACTGCCTGGCTCAGATGCCTGGACACTTCTTTACAGCTGGGTACACTGGGGGGTAGCGTGTGGTGCACAGCCAGGGTGAGCTCTGAGTTCATACTCTGGATTTACAGTCAGATATCTTAATTGCTCTGCTTTTGTGTCTAATACATCCCCAAACAGCCTGTCCCCGCATCAGGCAGTCACCCTGAGAAAAGAAAAAAGATGCCGTTCTAGGCAGAGAGCTCCTTCATCAAAGGAAAATAGCCTCACTAGGAAGTTACCATTAGCAGTTGTCTCAGACTTATAATTGGAGGTCTTACTTTCTAATGTCCACACACAAAACAAAAAAATTGTCTTTTGTTTGAGTGCAGTGAAGTTTTTAGCACCAGCTTGCTAAATGGATGGGCTGAAGTTTGCGTGTTTCAGAAAATGGAACGAGCAGCACAGCAAGAGACACAGCAGCTTGTGTTACAGTTCATCTACTGTTAATCCAGTCATTTGGTCTGAAAAGCCAATCAATCTTTGTAGCTCTGATTGTTGTGCAGCTAGAGCTGGCAAAAAATGTTCTCGTAAACTAACCCAACAATGACGATATGAGAGAGGCAGAAATTATTTGTCTGCAGAGTCAAATTTGGTGATCACTTCCAGCCAGGGAAACAGGAGAGAGCACCATTTCTGAAATAAGCATTAATTTTCTCTGCTCTGAATGGCATGCAGGGACGAAGCAGACCAGCCTTGCACTCGGTGTAGTCCATACAGTACATCACCAGCTCGCCATGGAGAACCCTGTGAGCTGCCTCTCATGAAGTCCTTTGGTGGCACCTACTTCCACGGGAGACGAGGGAGGTTTGCCTTCATCAGCCACCTATGCTTCATGGTCTCTGCTCAACACTCCACCTGTGGAACTCCTGCCCTGCGTTGCTGAGAGTGGCTCTGGCCATGTGGCCAACTCCTGCTTCCTCTTGCAGGACCTCCTTCTCCCAGTGTTTCACAACACTTTGGTCTCCTTCTTCCCTACCCCTACCCCTGTCTTTTGCTCCAGGCTGTTCACACCCGACCACAGGGCAGCAGGTTTCAGAAAGCAAAAGCAGGCACAAATATCAAACAAGTCTTTTTATTTCTTCCACGCAGAACATAACAAAACACCTAGCGAAGCCGGGTTCAGGCCATCCTTCTCCTTCCTGAGCCCCCTTCCTCCAACATAGCCATTAATCAAGTCTCACACTAGGGACAAGTTGCCAGAGATGGTAAAGATGAACTTCAATGGAGAGAGCAAAGCAGCGCTCATTGGTGTTTCTTGAGGGATGGACATTAATGGGCATCATGAAGGCTCCCCCCACTCATGAAGAGTAAGGAGAGAGGACGTGGGTGACATTTTAGGACTTTGGGGCCTGGTGACCCAGGGTGAAGTTTGGGAGCGGCTGGCAGGCTGTGCCCCTGTACCGAGCAATGATGAGAGCACGGGGTAAGCCAGGGGCAAGCAGAGTTCCCCCAGAGGCATAATATTGTCTAGGGCTTTCCCTTGGCTGGAATTTAACCTCAGGAACAGGAGTTTGGGCCCCTCAGGGGCCATCAGCAAACTTCTCTACAGTGCCATATTGTTGGCAGCCACAAGGCCACGGGAGATGGGCAGAGGGCAGGAAGCAGTGGTCTGGGACACCCATTACCGGCGTCAGCTGAGACAACCACTGGGTTGCCTTCTCTGCCTCCTTTGACGGAAGGATGCAGCCGTGCAGTTGTACATCCACGACTGCTGAGCATCTGACCATGGCCCGAGGGCAGCAGTCCAGTGAGGCTTCCTATGAAAAGCAGTTCCTCTACAGCCTTCCGCTGAGGAGTGTGGAAGAGTTTGAGCAAGAACTAAGTTAAGGACCTTAAGATTTGTCATCTTGAATTTCAGCCTTTTGAAGTAGTTCACAGCTGTCAGTGTCAACTGTGTTATTTTGGATTTTAGCTTCCTGAGGAATCGGACAAAACCCCTAAGAACTCTTTGTGAAAATGTTCAGCCCATGAGTCGCAATTCTTTTGCATTTTGCACTGTGGAAAGCTTGCTGAAACTGCTTAACTACAGAAGGCTGATTGCTGCATATCTTGAATTTCAGACAAATCATGAGAAGTTAAAATTGGGACTCAGTGTGATAATGATGACTCTGCCCACTTAGTTCACTATAGGCTTCAAGTACTGTAGTTATTCTCTCAACATTAAAAGAAAAGTAGCTTTCTCCCCTGCTATTTCCCAGAAAGCAGGGGAATGAAACCTAACCAGCTTGAAACCATTCAGCCTAAAATGCAAAATGATGATTTTGGCAGGGAGTGGGTATGTACAGTGGATAAAGTGCAGGAAATTAAGAGCCAAGTGCAGAAATATACATTAACTGAAAGCCACAGTAAAGCACCTTGCTATGTAGCATGTTTAGAAAAATTATATGCAGTTTAAAATTAAAGACAATATTTTTTTATTCCGTACCTATATATACGTGTGTGTGCATGAATATGTGTGCGCGCGCGTGTGCCTGTGTGTGTTTATGAATTACCAGCAGTAATGAAAGGGGTAGATAAATTACTCTTGTCAGATGAATGAGGAAAAAAGAAAAAAAGTATATTAAATACAGTCAGAGCATATAATTAATCAGAACTACTCTGATTAATAATTATTGTTATTGTAGTTATTATTGATAAATGTTAGCACTAGACTTCAATGGCTGAGTTACTAAGAATTCAGATTAACTGAAATGCATCTAATTTGCCTGCATGTAGCTATAGCCATTTTTATTAACCAATAATTCTTCTCTAATACTGCTGGTTAACATCGCGCTCTTGCTCCACGTAATATACCTAGTTCCTGTTCTACTTAGAAATACTGAAGGACCATGAATCTGTTCTTGCCTCTGTCCCAGGCTTTATGTTGCCTTCAGTGAAGTTAATTCTCCTACCTCCCTATCCATGTCTGTGGCACAGGGTAACAATCCCTCCTGAATTCATAGGGGCAGAGACGGACAACCCTTACTGCTGGCTGTGGTGGAAGAGAGGGGAATGTATTGCTGGGAAACCCCTCAGAAAGCAGTTTTGAGGGGTTGGATTAAAGGAACAGACAACACAATGACATTGAAGTGGGGCAATGAGCTCAAACCAAGGGAAGATGGATATTATTTAGGTATCTTTCTGGGATGTTTCAGTCTTGTGAAAGGATGCTCAGTGAAAGGGTAAGTAGCACTGCAAAAGGAGAGAGGATAAACTTTGGGTAGGAGGTGGGAGTTGTGTCCATTACTGCCTGCATACCACATTGTGCTGTGAAAGATCTGTCCTGCTCAGAGGATCTTCATGGTCCTACCAGACTGCAGAAATCCCTTGTCCTGTTGTGAGAGAGCCTTCAGCAATGATCCTCTTCAACTTGCAGTATACCTCTACCATGGGGCAAAGGGCAGAGTTAATGGTAGAATCACATATTTTTATTGCCTTTGCCTATTTCCTTTCTGTATACGCTATTGACCTAACCGTGGCTTGGGCTCACGGTAACTGCACTGTAGCGCCGGGATCAGATCCCTTTAGGTGAGTAACTCAAACATGCACAATTCATGTAGCCAACGTGATCTACACCAGGCTGTATACGAGTTTTCCTGCTTGAGTGCAGTCCAAGGCTTGGTCAAATTTGAGGGTGGCCTTCATGTAACTGTAAGTATAATACATCAGCCAAGGCCTGAGTATGAGCTGAGAACTGGGCTCTCCTGAGGGTGTAAACAGGCTCCCCAAGTTTCACCTGTGCTCTAGCTACTGACACAAGCATAAAACTTTACAGAGGTGTGCGCTCCATATTGGTTAGCAACATTAAACACAGGGGTTACCCCCACTGCCAGTGTTTTATCCGAGGAAAGGCTTCAGATTGTCAAAGGTTTAATTTAAGGGTGTATTTTTTTGTAAGTAAATAACAAATGGAAAAAGTTATCCCTGTTAAAGTCTACCTCCCCTGCTAATTGAGTATTCAATATGTAAGATAAGTTGAAAAGGTATTTTCAGATGGCCAGTTATTCTCGGTGTTGTGATTCTGCATGGAGTGTATATTTTCTTGGCCAGAGACAGCATTTTCCTGTATGCTATAGTTAAATCAACTCTGAAGTGTGAAATGAGACAAGACAAAATCTATCACACTTCCCTGAAACTTTACCAAAGCTGTTTCCATCCTCAAAGAGCAAAATAATCTTTATTTTGAAAGGAAGCATTTCTAGGTCAGAACCACCCCTGTTTCTAATTACTTCTGTTTTCCCATGCTTTTAAGCTGCAGATGCGGAAGCAAAGTGGCACCCAGCAACTTATGTCCCTTTGTTATCCACATGCAAAAGTATATTATTTCATAGCTGTCTCTGGATATTTATGTGCATTTTGTTTCTACACTCAGATAAGTGCAAATGGATAAAGTTAAAATGAAGACACATTCATTTTACCTTTATGCCAACATCCTTCTGCAATATGTAAAAGAACCCTGCTTTCTGTCCACAGTGGTTTGTTTTCGAAATTTATTTCTTCTTGGTTTTGCTATAGAGAACATCAGCCTTCCTCTAAACTGAAAATGATCTAAGTAGACTTTGACCTATTTGTGCTTAAAGTTCTTTTTTCATTGCTATCCTAAGGAGTCTTCCACCAGTCAAACGTAAGTTTACTCCCAGTGTAGTTATTTCAAATTGCCTGATGTTAAAATTTACGATACCAAAAAGACAACAAATTCCCAACACCCTTGTCAGTCTCTACCTGTCACCAAAACAGATTTTTGTCTGCTGTCAGTGAAGCTAAACGAGCAAAAAAACAGTTGCTTCCTGCAGACAGAGCCTACAGCTATTACAGACAATTCAATTTAGAATCTCCATTAATGTCTCATCTAACTAGTTCTTGAATGTGCATAGCAATGGTGTCTTGACCACTTCCCTTGGAAGCAAGTCCAGCTACCCAATTCTTTCCTCTAAGAACATTATTCTTATTCTTTGTTGCAAGCTCTGATCTGATTTCCTCCACTTCTATCTAATTTCCTTCTCCATGTAGGATGATCATTTAGAGAAAATACATATTTTCAGATATAAAGAGGAGATGAAATACTATAACAATTGACCTTAATGTATGCAATCCTTTGTAATGTATATTATTACTAATTTGGGGTTTCACCCTTTTACTACAATGGCTTACTGAATGATAAAGTGTAAGTTCAGGAGCTATTGATATATTTTGAACTGTGTTCTTATGGATGGAGAATTGTTTTAATGGGTAAAACAAGACAAAGTTGAAATTATGCTAAAAGCTACAAGATTCCATAATGACTTCTGAACCCCCTTTTAAAAAAGTGTATTGAAATTATAAATGCTTAGTTTTTGAAAACATGTGTGAGATTTTGGTTGTCCCATTCCCATATCAGATTTCATCACCTTTTCTTTGGTTTCTGCCGTTAAGTGCTGCATGGCAGGAAGATAAATAGCTGCAAGAGAGAGCAAATCTCAAACTTACAATACGCGTTCTTCATATGCTGCTAAAATGTGCTTTTTCTTCAACAGTGGAAAGCTAACAGCCTATTTATCTTTGAAGCCAATCCTATTATTTATACAGTATTTATCAGGTCTTCACTTTATTTTGAAATACAGGGATGTTGAACTCTTCACAATGCTTGGAGTATTCAAGGGAAAATTATTACAAAGGCAACTTCACTGCATAACAAAATTCAGGCTAATAAACTAACCCTTCTGACCCTTTTTTTTTTTCCCTCTTCTTTTCAAACCTGTTTCATAACTCATTTTCCTAAAAAAAAAATTTATAAGCATCCATCACACCATATTGTTTAATTTTGGTTTTGTTTGATTGCTTTAGATAACAAGAGGAGGAGCAATAGGGTAACTTTTCAATTTCTCCCTCCAGAAGAGAAAGCAGCTGAATCTAGTACTTCTGCTCAAAGCTCTGTGTCTATCAATCATCTGCTCCTGTTTCTCACTGCCCAGCTGTGCAATGAGTGCCCATTTAGTGGAGGCCTGCCAGCTTCTGAAACAGCCTGAAACAAGAAGAAAACACAATTAGTATAAGGCTATGCTTTTATCTCTATTCCTCTCTGAGCCCTACCCTAATAATGATTATCTTCCAAACCACTAGAAGTATCATGCATGATTCTTAGCTCATCTTCTGTGTTGGGGCATCATTTTTCACCCATCCCACCTACAAGCATTTATATATCATGGCTGCTCTCTCCACCCATGCAACCCAACCCTAGACCCTGAGCCCAGGTAATGAGTCAAGTTTCCAGCTGTGACAAATCTTCTGGTGGGAGAAAAACCACAGCACCAGATCACAAATGGAAGTGATATGCTGGTAGAAGAGGGTAACACAAGAGGGAAAGAAATTTTCATTAGAGTGCATAAAAGCAAACTGGCGTCAGGTGGACCAGTCTAGTCAATTTATGCCAGGTGCTCCAATTTATGCTCCAACAGAGATGAGATCTACATGAAAAGTTGCAATTACTGAAGCCAACCATGTTGCCTCATCTCATGTTCTTGCAGTAACCTTAGCTGACCTGGAGCTTTAAAGGCACATCCTAGTTAATCTTTTTTCTTTTTTTTTTTTTTTTAAGAAAAAAGTCAGTAAGACTGATAATGACCTTCAGCCTAGATTTTTGCAGACAAGTCTCTCATCCCACAGTAAAAGAATTTGGGAAAGTGTAAGAGAGAAATAAGGGCCCAAATCACCTTAATTATAATAACCTATATGTGTTAATCAGAAGAAGGAAACAAAGGCAAACATAGCTTCTATAGCTATCATCTAAACGTCATTACTGTGCTATAATATCACCTGGAGCAACTTGTTTATTTCAGGGCTACAGCCAGGGCTGACACTGGGGAACTAATCAAGGACTTCTAAACCTAACTGCCTATCTCTATAGATACAGTAATATCTATAAATATGGTAGTTTGTGACCCAGTGCCTCTGTGAAGTGCAGGATATCATGTATTATACCCTGACCAATAATAGTTCACACAGGATTATGAGGAGCTATTGCCAGTATATTGCTCTCTGGTCTACTTTACCTAGAATTACTACAACAAAGTAAGCAGAATTTAGGAGATCTTACCACCCTGGATCCTCACTGTTTTGCATTCCTACAGCATTTTTCATTCAAGGAACTCAAAATGTACATTACTTAACTAATTCAACCTTACAATGCCCCTGAGATGCAAGTAAACAAGTTTGTGTACATTTTACAGGTGGAGAAACAAAATCTAATATTTTTCCCAAAGAAATTAGTGACAGCCTTTTGCAAGTAAAATCTGACTCGGTGTAGGGATGGAACCTACACAGAGAGCCTCACCACATACATTTCAGCATTCATTGACTTTGGGACAGTCAGGCTAATTTACACCAGCTGTGGATATAACCCTCCAAATCCTTATCACTAATTGTCAAAAGCCCTGCAATAACCTCTTCCTAACAAGCAAAAAAGTGGAAAGTCTAGCAAGCTATTTTCTATGCCTACATTAGAGGAAAGTGTTGGCACAATCAGCTTGTTTCTGTAGACTCATACTTTGGAACAAAATGGTCAGAGAAGTAGTTAAGTTCTCACTTTTTTCCCTTGCCAAAAGCAAATGCATCATAGTATACTTGAGTTTCCTGAGAATGACTAAATTTGTCTTTTTTATTGTGCAGCTGAGATATGGCATGATGTATTCTACTGCAGAAGCAAGTGAGGTACTGACATTTTTTTTCTTCATCCTCCTCCAAATAGCTGATCTATGGTACAAACATCCATGTCACGGGAATGAAAAGAACATGTGCTATTGCCTTACCCTTTGAGTGTAGTGTGCCTGCGCAGGTTAAAGGAGCCAAAAGAAAAGGACAAGCAGAGAGCTGTTTTATGTAATGAAAGATCCTGATAAATATATTAATCAAAAATATCTTTTGAATGTACCCCATCTGGTTCTTTAAGATAATATTATAACCTTCTCTTCTGTAGTGCCGAGGGGCTCTGTCAGTTGGAAAGATACTATTAAATAAAGCAAAACAGTAAGGCCTATTTCCTACAGTAATAAAAAGAAAAACAAGTTTCACCTTTTCTGACTACTTTGGGTACTTCAGCATGTATTATTTGGGGGGATTGTTTGCAACTTACCATTGTGTCGAACAGAAAATTGAGGGGCTGTCATTTTCATCACAAACACATAATTTGACTGGAGGAAAATGGACAACCTGGATGTAACACTATGCAACAGCTTTCTTGTCTGTTAGTGTCTAACCTGACAAACACTTAGTGGCTTGCAAAACTTTAAAGATGACAGTTCAGGAAAATTATCCCTGTCAGGTACATTATACTGGGGGAAAATCTGTGAGAACATTCAGTTTTACAAGTCAGGGATATCTACTAAAGCTGTCTTTGAAAGTGAGCAGGTGTCTTGCTATTTTTTAATTTTATTACCCTCTTTTTGGTAATCTCTCTCCTATTTCAACCTGAACAGGTAGAGCAGGAGAGGTGGCAGGAAGCTGAACAACAGGATAGTACTGTCAAGCTGTCATCAGATGACCTTCAACATACCTTACTGCTTTTCAATATATAGTACTATACTGGGAAGAAAAAACTGCTTTTGCCTTCTCTTTGCCAGGTGGGTTTCATCCTCTCTTTTAAGTGGAGAGCCTGGATAGACTGATTTATCTATCTCCTCACTGAGTTATTATTTTCCATTTTTCCTAGACCTTGGTAAGATTGGGATTTTAATATGGCATAAGCAGCTAGTGGCTTGTGAAGGGTTAAATCCTTCCCAGACACTTAGGTAATGTGCAACTAGATGAACACCTCATGTTTGTTGAAGTGAAACATTTTTCTGCAACTTCTCAAAGTCATGGGTGATTTTCTGCACTGTCAATCCAAGCTGGGCTTTAATATGATAAAGAGCTCTGAAACTGCACTCCTATCACAGGTTGAACACACTACCAAAATCATTTTGATCCACTTCTCCTATCTCATAAACAGCTGGCATTTGGCATGGCTGAGTGGATGGAGACATTTCTGAACTGACTTTAATGACCTTGTAGTACATTTGCAATAGATGAAGTTAGCAGTTAATCATGATTGAAGTTGGCACCTGAAACAAAATTCTCACCTCAGCTTTGTGTTACAGTTGCAGCAATATCTTCTAGAGATATAATTTGGAAGCGTTTCTGCTCTAATCTCAAAGGAGTACTGGCACTATAAAATAACTGCTTTGGAATAAATGGATTTACAAATAGTCTGTCCTGTATTTGGGTAGTTCAGGTTCACTGTTCCTATTTGCATTTTCCTGAGAAGTTCAACTTCAAGCTTTCCAGGTGGCCTTTCTCCCAGTATATTTCATGGATTTTAATTGGATCAGAGAAATCAAATGGTACTAATTGCCTTTTTTTTTAATTTTTTTTTTTTTTTAGGAGAGGATCCTTTTGTGGCTCATATTCTTTCAAAGCCATAAACTGATTGATACCCAGGACTTTTTGGCCTCTTTCAACAGTGAAGTTGAAGCACCCACTGGTGCTGTTGTCCCACCAGTTCAAGCTCCCGGTTCAGGATCACTTACTGAGTCTCCTGGACGGGCTTTGGGCTGCACAAGGCAATTCTCAGCAGCTGAGGCTATTGCATCAGTATGGCACCCACTGCAAAGGACAGGGGATACAGAGGTCTGGTGGTACCCTGCACTGCTTATTCTGTCTTTTGACCTGCAAGACAGTGACTGTTCTGGGTAATTTGGTATTTCTAAATGCATTTATTTTTGCAAACAGATTTAAGAATATTTGCTCAAATGATATTATTTTTAATAATATCTATGCCAAATTCAAAGCATAACCATGATAATACATGTATATATATTTTCAGAGATTAGGTTTCATAGCTGCTTTACCTGATATTAAACTTGTCATATTAGCATTTCATAACATTACCCATGTGCAGTTCTCCATCTTCAACTTTAGAAGCAATAGTCTGTCCTTACTGCTATGAAAACCTCTGCTAATATAAACTCTACATTGTACAACCTGACAAACACTTCATAAATGTTCATATCATCTTCTGAATATTGCAGGCATAAAATCACTTTCTCTTTTTTAGAGAAGTCTATGTCGTTTACCATCATCATTTACCATTTTCCAGAAATTTGTTCAGAAATATCCTTTGCAATTTTAAGACTTGTGATTACCATTATCTCATTTTCCATAACTGGACTTGTGAATTTGTTTTGGCTCCTTTACAGCCACTTTGAAATATCAGGATCATATTCTGCTTGCAAAGAAAACTCCTCACTTAATCATATTTTCAACTTATTCACTATAATGGACTCATGTTACATGGTTTTGGGAAAAGAATCCGGCCACCTCGGCCGCAGATCCGAGGGGTCACCCGGTCGCCTTCCCGCAGCGGGCTCCTGCCCAGCCCGGGGGCTGCCTGCACCGGGTGCGACCCTTGCAGGAAATCCCCTTCCAGCGATGGAGAAAACGTCGCCGAAGCCAGGGAGCACGGAGAGGGCTGGCTAGAGTTTTTTTCATCTGGTTTTTTTTCAGCTGAAAAAGAGGGGAAAGCTGTCCCTCCTCGAAGGAAAGCGCATTGGCAGGAAGCGGAGCCTTCCCCTGCCCGCAGCAGCATGGGGCCGGTGCGGCGTGCTTCCGAGAAACGGGTCCTGGGGGGCCTCTTCCAAGAAAGTCAGGCTCCTGCCACCGGGACCCGATTCTGCAGAAGTGGGTGTGCAGCAAACGCTCATCCGATGGGAGCCCCAGAGCTGCCTGAAAACAAGCCGAGCCCTCCGGAAAATCCCAGGCCTCCGAAAGGCTCGGGTTAAGACCTGGGTTTAAGGCTAGGCGCAGCCTAGGAGCCGGTCACGCAGTGCTCGCGGCCGGCCCTGTCCTCCCCTCGAGGGATGATTTTTGGGGGGGAGCAAAAGCGATGGGTTTGCTGGGATCTTTGCTGGGGTCACCAGAGCTTGTAGCTGAGGGGAACCAGCTTTTCCATCGCACAGGAATGCCCAGGGACAGACTTTTCATTCAAGAATAGATTATTTTTTAAAAAAAAGTTTTCCTGTAAAAAATTAAATTCTAGGGAAAAAAAATCCAAGTGGGTTGAAATACTTTCCATTCCAATTTCACCTTTTAAAACTATTTTATCTGTCCATAAAACAGAAATTTCAAAAAAGCTACTTTTGAGGTAAAAAAAGGGAGAACGTAGAGCAGTCACACTTTGGTGCTATTGAAACATACTGGCTTCGACACTTTGCGCAAAACTTTATTTCACTCCTTCCACGTGAGATTTGGACCATCCATCCCTAACCTGTGCAGATCCCTGCAGCAGATGGGAACGTCACCTCCCGAACTGCTGCTCCGAGCCAGCCTCAGCGGCGAGGCCGGGGCGCCGAGCCCTCCTCCGCAGCCGGCTGCGTCTCCCCATCCTGCTCAGAGGGGGTCCCAGCACCCGGGTACTGGTTTGGGTTCAGCACCCAGGTACTGGTTTGGGTCCAGCATCCTCGTGGAGGTTTGGGGCCTCCATCCAGGAGATGGTTGGGTTCAGCGTCCAGGTGGTGGTTTGGGTCCGGCACCCTGATGCGGGCTCTGCGGACCCCCTCCCTGCCGGCGGGATGGGGGTGTCGGGGTGTAACAGAGCCGGGCTGGGCGCCGCTGGGGTCACCAGCTCAGCGCCTTGCCGTTCCCATCTGTAAAATGGGGTCAGCGACTCCGTCCCGGCTCTGCCCCGCGCACCTTGTGGGTGGAGAGGAGGGGGCGGCTGGGCGCGCGTCCCCCAGCGCTCCGCAGCCGCCCGCTCCCCCGTGCCTCAGTTTCCCTCCCGCAAACTCCCCCCACCCACCCAGCCCCAGGGCATCGCTGCGCCCGGGGGGAGAACACGACCAAACGCAGCAGGAAAAAAAACCAATTAGCGCGGCCGTTAATGAGCAAAACGCAAAGGGGAAGAGACCGGGGCACATCGCCCAGGGGTGAGGGTGCAGGGGGTGGGGATAGCCCCCCCCCCCAAAAAAAAAAAAAAAAAAAGAGGGGGGGCGGGCAGGGGGGGTGCAGAGGAGGAGGAGAGGAGGAAGAGGGGGGGGACACACACACGGGCGGGGAAAGCGGCTGCACCTGCTTTAGAGGAACTATGGTAGGGCGGCCGGCGCCCGCCCCGCGCCGCCGCGCCCGCGCTGCCGCCGCCGCCGCCGCGCCGAGCCGGACCTGAGCGCGGCGCGCACGGCCCCGGCCCGGCCCCGGGGCTGCCCGCGCTCCGCACGGCCCGGCGCCGCCCAGCAGCCGCAGCGGGGCGTCAGGGGCGGCGGCGGCGCCGGTGCCCGGGGAGCCCGTCCCGTTTCTTTCCCCGTCTCACCACCACCCCCCCCCCCCCCCCCCAACCCTCCACCGCTTACTCGCCATGCCGTGCCGTTCCTAAGCTCGCAGCCCCGCCGCGGCCGCCCCGTCGAAGTTTGGGGAAGGTGCGGAGAGGGGGAGGAGGAGGAGGAGGAGGAGGAGGAGTGGGGAGGGGGGGGGGAAACGGGACCCGGGTGAGAGGCGGCGCGGCCGCATGCCCGTCGCGGAACCCCCCGGCTGTTCGGCGGGACCAGGTGGGTGAGAGCGGAGCG